>NC_056735.1:114221610-114266610 GCF_019279795.1 Protopterus annectens | reverse complement strand
CTTGCCCAACATTTCCTGTAATTCATTAATTCCAATGCCCTGGACCAGCTAATTTTAACCCCCACTAGAGGTAGCAACATACTTGACTTGGTCATTACTAACATGGGCAACCAGCCCTCTACACCAATAGTCAACTCCTCCCTGGTTAGATCTGACCACAAACTAATCACCTTGGAAATCCACTTCCCTCCCACTCCCCCCCCCCCCCACAAAGGTAACCACTATGATAAACTTCATGATAGCAAACTTTGGGCTCCTAAAAACAGAGGTGGCTAACTTCATGGCACCCATGCAAATGGAGAATAGTTGCATGACTGCCGAATCATACACCAATGCACTGTACGAACACGTACACAAATGCATGGATCTTGCCATACCCATTAGAACTAAGACGCTCTTCTGCAAAAAAAGGAAGCGAATCTGGTGATCGCCTGCCATAAACAAACTAGACAACAGAAGGAGGAAACTGATGTGGAACAAGGTAAAGTCCCAAGACTGGAAAAACTCCCTTATCAGCCTCAACAAAAAGTTGAGATCCCTCATCAAATCCTCTAAAGTTAGCTATGAAAACAGAATTGCAGCAGATAGTAAAGACAACCACAAGGCCTTCTATAGTTATGCAAAGAATCTCCATGGCAATGCCCAGATTTGCTCTGAACTACTGCACAATGGTACTTCCTATACCGAGCCAACAGATATTGCCAGTATACTGGCCAACAGGTTCAGTGCCAACCTTACCCCCCCAAAGGACCAATCACAATACCAGTAGATTGCCAGGCACCCAGTATTACTGCTGCACAGGTTAAAACAGCATTGTCCAAGGCCAAGAATACAGCTTCTATGGGACCTGACAATATCCCTGGCTGTGTTCTACATGAACTACAGAGTGAACTGGCACCTCACCTGTGTGCCCTGTTCAATCACAGCCTCACCTCAGACTTTGTCCCAACCAAATGGCGCACTGCTACAGTCATCCCTCTCCACAAATAAGGAGTGACTACAGACACTGGGAACTATCGCCCCATTAGCCTGACGAGTCTGATATGCAAAGCTATGGAACACACCATCATGGACCTAATAAACAAGGATATACGGAATCTCCAAACTCTGGATCCTACACAGTTTGTTTTTGTGAAGGGTAGATCATGCCTGCTCAACTTGGTCGATTTCTTTGTCAGTCACTAGAGCTGTGAATGAAAGCAAGGTGGTTCATACAGCCTGCCTTGATCTGGTTAAGGCCTTTGATACCATTCCCCATACAGGAATCATAGAAAAACTCACTAAGCTAGGCATCAACCCCTATATCACTAGATGGGTTGCAAACTGGCTCACAGATAGAACCCACAGAGTGAAAGTAGCTGACACCAAGTCAGACTGCCGACCACTTACAAGTGGAGTCCCACAGGAATCGGTCCTGGGTCCTCTTCTGTTTGGTATCTACTTCTCAGAAGTCCAGGCAAACATGAAGGGACTCTGGCTGACAAAGTTCACAGATGATTTCAAGTCGGGAGCTATTATTAACTCCTCAAGTGATGTTGACATCTTACAGAAAGGCATCACTGAGATCAACGACTGGTGTCAGAACCATGGCCTTTAGCTCAATGCCAAAAAATATGTCATCACCCCCCTTGGGAAAAAAAAATGGTTCCTTTGAAGTACCACATTGATGGTAGTCCACTGAACACAGAAGGCATTATAAGAGATCTGGGAACACAGGTTGACAGCAACCTCTCTTTTGACCACCACATTGCCACTGTGGTCAGGAAGTCCTTCTATGTGGAACATTTAATTTCTAAGGGTTTTGCATCCAGGAAGAAAGAGGTCACTGTCTCCCTCTACTCTTCTCTCATTAGACCAGTCATTGAGTACAATGCCCCTTTTGGCATGTACCTCACTAGACACCTGCAACAACTGGAGAGGCCACAAAAGTACCTCACAAAGAGGATCCTAGGCCTTAAACACTTGTCCTATATGGACAGACATAAAAACTCTCTGCTTGACTTACAAAGCCTTGTCTGACCCAGCTCTTTTAGAAATGCTACATCTAAAGAAATCCCAATCCCTCCACACCACACACTCCAGAAACCTCAACCTCATTACCACAGTCAACAGAACATGCTGGAGGGACACGTTCATAACCCAGAGACTGCCCATGCTCTGGAATAGACTTCCCATACATGTGAATCAGAGCACCTCACTGGCCATCTTCAACAGAAATCTTGATGAGTGGATGGGAAATAGAAAATTCACCCCGGGGATCACTCCAGTGGCTCTACTAAACAGAGGCACTGGGAACTAAGGTTGGGTGGCATGATGCCAGGGTAATCATATGAGCTATGCTTGTAAAGGCTCCAGGGCCTAGTAGACACCTATGAACCTATGAACCCATGAACCATATCTGGAGTAACATACAACACTAGTAAGGGGTATGAGAATCCTGGTAGCTCGCTTTATTATTATGAGAAATATAACTTTTAATATGTTGATATGTTCAGAGCTAAGTGCTAACTGCTCTTGCAGGCCATTTTAAGCCTAGCCATTTTCCCTTCTTGTGCTCAAAATTACCTATCCCATTTTATTATCTATTAGTCTTATCCATTCCATGGTCAATAATTATATATTACACAATGAGAATAACTGGGATCATGCCATAGATAATTTGAAAGGATCCATACATGGGATAAGCATTTAGGAGCTATCTCTGTCCACTAGTAGTACAGGGTAGTACTGTGGTAGTCCCAGGGTAAAGTTTCTGCTTCCCATCCACAGATCCAAATCACGCTTGAAAATGGACAGAGATAAACATTGTTTTATATGGATGGGGAGTCTGCTCCAGAGCAGCAGTATCCTCTGCGAGATATACCTGTCCCTCCAAACCATTCTGTTGATGTTGTACAAGAGATTTAGACCCCTAGGCCAAGTATTTCTTTCTGATGTGCATCATTATCATTAATAACTCAGAGGATACCTTGTAGGGCAGACACAGGCCACCTCTTAGCAGTCTGTAGGATGCTGAGTATAGTGACAGGGCTTTGAGTCAGTTTATGTAAGACATGCTATTCAAACTTTACATCCTTTTAGTAAGGTATCTCTGTGGGCATGCCAAAGGGGGCATTATCTTCAATCATTGACTCAATGAGGGCTGACTAAAGGGAGACAACGGCATATCTAGATCTAGACAAACGTCCTTTCTTTATAAAGTGTGCAATATAACAGGACATTCTTACAACAGGCACATGTTGGTCAAAAGTTAGGTCACTGGCTGCATACATTTCCATATGCTGAACAAATGAGTCAACTTTATGGACATATTGTTAATGTGGTAGTTCCTTAGTGTAGATGAGTTCCCAAAGGCTACAATAATGCATTTTTTGGCATTTAATTTCAGTCCATCATTTTGGCACCAGTTATTTGTTTTTGAAAAACCTTCCTTCCAGATGGCTAAGTTATTTTGGGATTCAAAGATTGCTTCTTGTTTGCAGTCATCTTCAAACTTAATCAGCCAGAGCCCTTTGGTACTGGCTTTTACTTCAGAAAAGCAGATGTTAAATAGGAGAAGTCCAATCACAGAACCCTGGGTGAGTCCACTGATGACTGATATCTTTGTGGATATAACTTCTCCTATTTTGATTATCTGATTTCTGTTTGTGAGCCATTCTGTATGCCAGCAAGTGACATAGGAGTTTATTAAGCTTTTCTATTATGCTAGAGTAGAGAATTGTGTCAAACGCTTTGGCAACGATAAGGTATGCACTTTGTACCATTTTGCCTTCATCCATTACTTTGGTGACCTTTTAAACAAATTCCACCAGGCTGAGTTAGCATGGCCTGCCCTTGATAAATCCAAACTGGGACAAGTCCAGTGTTTGGAGGTTCCCTCTGTCCTCATTGATTAATTCCTTGATAAGTGTGTCATTGGCTTTGCATATGAGGCTAATTAGACTTATTATTCTGTAATTACCTGAGTCTGTGGAAGATCCTCCCTGAAGCAGGGGAATGACTGTAGCTGCTCTCTATTCATTTGGTTCAAAACCTGAATGGACCCTGAGACTGAACAGTGTCATTAGGGCTGTGGCTAAATTGTGGTTCACTCTCATTAAGATGCATCCAGGGATATTGTCAGGACCCATCAAAGCAGTATTTTTACCTTTTGATAGCATCTTCAGCACTTGGTTTTGTGATAGCTGAAGGCAAACCAGTTTCAGGTATAACTTGAGGAAAAGATGGAAGGGAGAAAGGGGTCAAGTCAGAGCTAAATTTATAAGCCAGTAGGTTCACTGTACCTTCAGCGTCAGTGTAGGTAACATTGTTTACAATCAGCAAAGCACATCACTGCATTGTGCTATTGAGATTATAAACATAAGTAAAAACATCCATTGTAATTGCCTTTGGCTTGAACAGCTATTTTAGCCTCAAACTTGTCTTTAGTGGATTTCATTAAGCTCCTGAGCCATTTAATGCTTCCCTTCTTAAAGTAATATTTCAGTCATAAGTGTAAGCCCAGTTAGTTTGGAAGTATTTTTGCTACTAGATACATATCATTTCAAACCCAAATGTTTAAAAGTGTTATCTATATCTGTATTTTCAAGAAACAGCTCTTCTGCATACAGGTTTAATGGTCATTCCTGTAAAAGATGCCCACTTTGCCTCCTTTCTTTAGTAATCTTCTAAGTAAGAACTTTGCTTGCATGTCAGAAATAATAAAGATAATAAAGATAATCATTAGTGCTGCCTAGTGTTTTCACTTTCTGAATCAGTCTAGCATTCAACATTTGGTGGGATGTTGCACCATTCAATAAATGAATTACATGTCAATTTCTGCCTAGAGGAGCGCTTGCGGTTGTTGGAACTGGGTAGACATGATACGTGCATCCACTGGGCTTTTTAACAGCTACATAACTAGTAAACTGACTTAATGGACAGAAGAGATCCTTTCCGGGGGTTGTCTGGTTGTAATGTCAGGCACTAAAGAGGTTCATAAACACAGAGATCTTGATGGCAGCAAAAGGGCTAAAGGTAAGTCTCATGAGTGCCACTAACCTTCTTCACATGTCTGTGTAGTATTCCTTTGTAACACGATACATGGGAAATGACGGGCAGAAGCCTCGTTCCTTGGAATCATAAGTCCCGTCATTACTTTCCACGCTTGTCTTTTCTACTAAACACACTACAACTTTATTCATTTTTATATTATTAAATTTGAACATGCCTTCATTAAATTCATCTAAACAAGTTATCATTAAATCAAGCTAAACATGGCAATATTTATACATGCTCTCTAAATCTGGTCAAAACTATTCAGCCAGACTACATCACTGACTAAGATAACTTGATTAAAGCTGAGTAAGTAAATTCCATTTCCATTTGGGGACGATATCCCCACAGTTTCCTTGCAGAGCCACTGTTCTTCCATAATTAATATAGTCATTCACAAGACTGCTTCATCCTGAGTGAAAGGGGACAACTAGTGCCTGCTCTTTTGTCTCTGTTAAAAGTACAGTTGACCATGTGGCTTGTGACCAGATGTCCACCATCCATATTTTAGCATCCAGGTTTTTCTTTTCCTTTACTTTGTATGACGTTGGTAAGTCCATACATTTGTTCTGTTTCAGCTTGTTCTCCAGTATGGCTTTATTAAAGAAGCCATCGAGAAAGAGGCAATTCATTCTCAAGGTCTCTTTGCAACTTTCCCTCTGTCCTTCCTTACAAAAGTTTTTTTTTGTACATATATATTTTTACATAATTCAAAAGTAAGCTGATTCTCCATACATAGTAACAGGAATAAGCAGTTCTTCTGAGAAAATAATAAAAATTATGGATGCAACAGGTATCTCCATGCAAAAAGTGAAACATGTCTGTAAACAGTCTTACTGCAAGGAATGAGGAATTAGTGCCTACAAACTGAAAATAATTATATCATCAGTCTAACTCACAAATGCGTTCAGCACTTCAGGAACAGAGAACAATAAACAGGTGTAACCCATTATCAGATTAAAAGGACTAGAAAAAAATGCAGCAACAATACAAAAATATATGTGATTTCATTGATTAATTATTCTCATCAAGTACTGTAAAAAAAGTGCATTGTCTCCTTCATATAACACAACATGAACAGCACAAGATAACAACAACAAGATAACACACAAGATCACAAGCAAATCTTTGCAAAGCAAAGATAATCATTTCCCATCTCCCATCTGGAGCATTTCTCCCCGAGCCTCAGCTGAAAACAGGCTCTGTAGATCCTAGCCAGACTTTCCCGGTCAACAAATGTTAAATAAATAGAAATAAAAAAAATAAAATAAATATACTACCTTTCTTTCTTCGTTCCGCCTTACCTTTCATTTATGGTTTATCACCTTAGTAAATGCAGTATCATGGTTCAGCAAATAGGCAGCAACAATGAATGAGTTAATAAGGGTATTAATTCTTATTGTTCATTTGCATAGTTATGATGCCTAGGAAGTTAAAATGTTGCTGTTTTCCCAGATCATATCTGGAAATAAGCTTCAGAATAATACTCCTTTTCCAGTCTGTCACTATCCTGTTTTGTTCATCCCTAGCTAATTTTCTTGCCTTCCAGTATTCACCATTCATGTTCATGTTTTTCATCCACTAATCCTAAAATTCATGGAGACTTTCTACATCTGTTGCTGTTGATTGTTTGCATTAAGCTGATAATGACTTCTCCAGTTTTTGTCCCTTACCATTTGGTCAGTTTCCTCCTTGTGTTTGATCCAACCCTCTGCATGTACACATACACACAGATATTTACATATAATTAAACATGCACAAAAAACATTTACATATAATTACACATACACACAAACATTTACATATAATTACACATACACACAAACATTTACATATAATTACACATATACGCAAACATTTACATATAATTACACATATACGCAAACATTTACACATACTTACACATACAAGCGTTTACATATAATTACACATACACACAAACATTTACATATAATTACACATACACACAAACATTTACATATAATTACACATATACGCAAACATTTACATATAATTACACATATACGCAAACATTTACACATACTTACACATACAAGCGTTTACATATAATTACACATACACACAAACATTTACATATAATTATACATGCAAACATTTATGCATACTTACACATACAAACATTTACATATAATTACACATATACGCAAACATTTATGCATACTTACACATACAAACATTTACATATAATTAAACATGCACAAAAAACATTTACATATAATTACACATACACACAAACATTTACATATAATTACACATATACGCAAACATTTACGAATACTTACACATACAAACATTTACATATAATTGCACATATACGCAAACATTTACGCATACTTGCACATACAAACATTTACATATAATTACACACACACACACACACACACACACACACACACACAGACACACACACAAACATTTACATATAATTACACATATACGCAAACATGTATGCATACTTACACATACACACAAACATTTACATATAATTATACATACAAACATTTACGCATACTTGCACATACAAACATTTACATATAATTATACATACAAACAAACATTTACATATACTTACACATAGACACAGACACTAATGTGTTTATGCATGTATGTGCTGAGAACAAATCTTCAAAGATTTGTTCTCAGCACATACATGCATTCACACACACGCACACACACACACACACACACACACACACACACACACACACACACACACACACATATATACACACACAACTTTCCCATTTTCTGTTTTTAATTTCTCCAAATCTTTTGGGTTTCTAATACCATGATGGTAATGGACACCATTCCTAAGTCAAAGTACAATTAAAGTTCATGAAATAAGTATTGTTTCAGTTTTGATGTCAGCCAGAAGTGCTCTTTGCAGCACCTGCAATGTGCCCAGTAATAACTCCTGCAATTCATATGGGTTACATATATTGGTAACATATCTAAATATGATTATAGATTCTTTTTTATAAGATCAGTTGCTCCTACTACTATTGGAACTGTCTGAGTATCTTTTTTCCACATTGCTCTTGTTTCTGCCTGCAAATCCTCATATTTTATGACTTTGTGTCTGTCTGTCTGTGCGCAAGATACTGTAGACAATGGGTATGGTGATTTCAATGATCAATGCTACTTTTGTTTTCTTTTCATGGGCACTATATCTGGTTTTCTTGCATCTGTCTTTTGATCTGTTGGTAATGGATGATCCCATGTGATATGAACTTCATCATTTTCTATGAGGCCTTGTAGCTCATGTTCCCAATGTTTTTCAGCCACTTCAATACCATAATGTTTGCACAATCCAAAGTACAACAGTCTTGCCATATTTTTATGCCTTTGAGTATACAGTCCTTCTGTCTTTACTATGTCACAACCAGCAACAAGTTGTGCGACTGTTTCCAATTCTGTTTTACAAAACCTACATTTGTCTGTTTGCTCCACATGTTCAATGGACTTTGTAAACCAACGTGTATGTAGCCCACTATCTTGTGCCACCAATATCAGCCTTTCACTTCTTGGTTTGAATTTGCCTCTCCTCAACCATTCCTGCATTCATTCCTGATCAACATGAGATTCTTCCAGAAGTTTTCTATACTTGCAACTATATTTATGCTTTTTCCAGATTTCTTGCCTTCTCATCTGGTCCTTCACCTTATATTCTTTCTTTTGTTTTTTGGCACATTTTGTTGCTGCCTGATTTTTGTCTACTTGTGGTTTGATTTCCATTCTTGCTTGACATCGATATGCTTGTGCTAGACTAAGCAGGGAAGTCATCTTAGCTTTATTCTCCTCATATTTCAAAACTTTCACTACATTTGGGTCTTGTGAGGTCAGCAGATATGTGTGGAGTCTCACAATTGAAGATCTATACATGTAATCAGTTTCAAGCAGGCGCATCCCTCCTTCAGAACGGGGAATATATAATCTTGGTATGCACTGATTTTTAAAAATCATTTGGTGAGCATGAAGCATCTGTCTTGTTTTCTTAATTATCCAACATGCTTAGGGGCTAGTCAATCACTGCAAGTAAGTCAGGACAGGAAAAATTGGTTTATACCTTGGATTTTGTTCCTAGATGTTAACGCTGTTTTCAGGATTAATTTAAGTCTTCTAAAGTATTCCTTACTAAGTTTTATTCACATTTGTTCATGTTTCATTGTTGATCCTTCATCAATTCCCAAATATTTATACACTCTCTCTCTCTTGCTCAAATTCTTTTATATCAAATTCTTGTCCCAAACTGATGTTTTCTTTGTGCTGCAGTTTTCCTGCTTTATAGGTCACTTTTACACAATTATCAAGACCAAATTATATTCTTATATCATCTGAAAAAGATTTGACAACTTACAATTGTGCTTTCAGTTCCTCATCTGATGAGCTATACAGTTTTAAATCATTGACAAAGAGAAGATGACAAGTCTTTATACTCTGTTGATTTCTAGGAGCCAAATTATAGTCACGGCCTAAGCTAAGTAGACAGCTTAATGGGTTAAAGGCAAGACAGAATAGCAGCGGTGACAGAGTCACCCTGGAATATCCTCCTTTGAATTTTTATCCTTGGGACAATAATTTGTCCTTTATCATGGCTTAATTGTAAAGTGGTCTGCCACTGTTTAATGGTCACTGTAATGTAGGTGATCAGTGTAGGGTGTATGTTATGTATTTTTAAGCACTCTTTTATCCATGAATGTGGGATACTATCAAATTTTTTTTGTAGTCAATCCATGCCATACATAGATTAATATAGCAATAACCCACACCTGGGTGTGGATAATGCTGGATTTACGCACGGTTGGTGTAGTTTGGTCACGAGGGTGAAGCCCGAGTGGCCAAACAAAGCCAACCGTGGGTGAATCCAGCATTACCCACACCCAGAAGTGGGTTATTGCTATTATACAATGACATTATTTAAGAAAAAACATAATTACTTTTCTTAAATAATGGCATTGTATAATGCCTCCTTGCTGCCCTTCCACAGCTGTGTGGTATTCTGCGGTAGTTCTGATGTACTGCGCATGCGTATGCCTACACAGTACATCGGAGCTGTGGGCAAAAGCAACGGAGAAAGGAAGATCTCCGTTGCTTTTTTTAAAGCTGTCTCGCTATGTTAAACCCATTTAACATAGCGAGACAGTTTTGAAAAAAGCAACGGAGATCTCCGTTGCTTTTTACAAACGGTCTCACTATGTTAAAGGAGTTTAACATAGCGAGACAGCTTTAAAAAAAGCAACAGAGAATCTCCATTGCTTTTTTAAAGCTGTCTCACTATGTTAAACTCGTTTAACATAGCGAGACAGTGTGAAGCAATGGAGATCTTGCATTTTCTGTTGCTGTAAAAAAAGAGTTATAGTAATGGAAAAAGTCCGGGCAACCGGACCTTTTTCCATTACTATAACTCTGATTTACAACGTGCACGCTGACCAATCAGCGTGCATGTTTTTGAATATTAATGGGGGGGTTGTTGTATAATACCCGTTTTACAGTTTTCCACTATGACTTTAACAACAAATGATCCTTTGTTCCATATGACTTTCTTTTATTGTCCTTTTGTTCTAGTGCCATAATTGAGTTTTCTTCTAAATGACTATAAACTCTGTCGGCACCAACTCCAGTGTATAGTTTATATGTTGTTGGAAGGCAAGTTATTGGTCTATAACTTTTAGGGAAGCTTGCAGATTCACTCTTAAGCAGGAGCATTTATTTTCCTGTCGTTAGCCAGGTTGGTGTCTGTTCAGGGTGAGCATATAACTAGGTCTTACTCATAGCTAAATCTTTGTGCAACGATATTAATACTTTTAACCAGACGTTAGGTACCTCATCTGGGCCTGGGGTTTTCCAATTAGAGGCTTTTCTTAAGTTTGTTTCAATTCCTCTGGCTGTTATTTAATCCCATTTCATATCCTGTACCTTTAAACTTCTTATTCTTTCTTTTACTTCTTCTATCCATTTAGCATCTTTGTTATGTTCCACAGGATCTTCATAGATACTTCTCCAAAATATATCTATTTTTTTTTTGTTCTTTTATTGGAAGTCTTTCAATTCCTTTTACCTTGTTTCCTAATTCTCTATAAAACCTTTTTGGGTCATCAATAAATTGCTTATTTGTTACTTTTCCTTTATATTTATCTGCATGTTTTCTAAGTTTTTCCATCTGTGCTGAGATTTTTAGTTTGTTATTTGTGATAGTACATGATAGAACCTGATCTGATCTAATACTGCACATTGCTTTTAACACGTCTATCTTTCTAAGTATTTTTGTTGATCTGTTCCCTCATCTATAATCTTCTAACAGTAACACTTCTTGTCGTAATTGCTTTATAGTTTTCTCTATTTGATATTTCCATGATGGTATTCAATTTCTCCCCTTCCTTTCCCTTACTACCCTGTGTTCTTGTGGTTGAACTTTATCAGTTATTAATTTAGCTGCACAGTAATATATCCTGTTTACTTCTGTTGTATCGCATGGATCTCTATGAACAGTCCTAATTACTGTGTTCATTTGTTTTATAAAACTTCTGACTTTTTGGGTTTTATTGACCTTCTGCAGTCTATTTCTGTCATTGATCTTAATATGTCTATCTATGTCTATTAAATCAAGCAACTCTTCTCTTAGCTTGTTTCCTTCTAAATTGAGGCCGCATTTTTTGTTTTCCATTTCCTGTGGGTATTCTATAGAAAGTTCTATTACATCTTCCTGTGGCACATTGTCTTCAATTTCATCCTGTGCCATCTGTTGCTCTGTCATATCAGAACTCACTGGCCTATCACTCCTCGACATTGTCTGCATCATTTTCCACAGTTTCCTGTTCCTTCCCTTGCTGTCCAGCTTCAAGTGAACGTTTACACTGCTTTCCTGTGGAAGGCTTCAAAATATCTCCATATGGCACCTGACCAATTGCTTCCCATTCCACTGGTTTCCCCTTAATTTGGAAGTCCATTGCTCTATCCTTGTTGTGATGCTTTCTGAATTAGATTTACTACACGTTTCGGGGGTGGCGCAGTGGTATAGTGGTTAACATTGTCGCCTCAAAGCAAGAGGTTCTGTGGTTCGATTCTATTCCGGTTTCCTCCCACAATCCAAAGGCATGCGTCTGGAGCATATCTCACCAGGCCTCTGCTGAAAATAGGCTCTGTCCTAGTCGGACTTTCCTGGTCAGCAAAATGAAAAATAAATAAATAAATAAATAAATAAAAATTTCCACAATGAAAACTGTAAGATGTGCTACGAGAAGATAAAAATTTCCTTCAGCTGCACCTGACAGAAGCATCCACTGGGAAGTTCAAAATCACCATGTGAATTAAAGGTACATAACTGTAGTGCTTCTGCCTTGCAAGACATCTAACCATCCGATTCCACTGAACTCACCAGAATACTTCCAGTATCACTTGAGATTCCAAAAAACAGTTTACATTCACTTTAAATCATAAACCTGTTATATTATGACACTGAGTAATTCTAGTCAATATTTTAGCATTTTTAGTATTGTAGGTTTATAGGTTCATAGGTGAGTACTAGGATAATGGCCCTGTAGCCTTTACAAGCCTAGCCCATAGAAGTGCCGTCGCATTGTGCTGCCCGATGTTAGTTCCTAGTGCCTCTATCAGTTAGAGCCACTGGAGTGAACCTCTCCCTCCAGCATGTTCGGTTGATTGTGGTAATGAGGCTGAGGTCTCTGGAGCATGTGGTGCAGAGGGATTGGGATTTCTTTAGATGTAGCATTTCTAACAGAGCTGGGTCAGACATGGCTTTGTAAGTCAAGCAGAGATCGCCTCTTAGTAGGTGATATGAGACAGAGAATAGCTGTAGTTTTTTGAGTCTGTCCATGTTATCCATGCGTTTAAGAGCTAGGATCTTCTTCATGAGGTACTTGTGTGGCCTTTCCAGCTGTTGCATGAGTCTAGTGAGGTACTTGCCAAATGGGCATTATACTCGATGAATGGCCTAATGAGGGAAGAGTAGAGAGAGATTATGACCTCTTTCTTCCTGGATGCAAAACCCTTAGTAATGAGATGTGCCACACAGAAGGACTTTCTGACCAAAGTGGCAATGTGGTGGTCGAAGGAGAGGTTGCTGTCAACCTGTGTCCCCACATCTCTTATAATGCCTTCAGTGTTCAGTGGGCTCCTATCGATGTGGTAATTAGTGGGGACTGAGTTTTTCCCAAAGGGGATGTGATGCATTTTTTGACATTAAGCTTAAGGCCATGGTTTCAACACCAGTCACTGGTCTCAGTGAGGCCTTTTTGTAGGATGTCTGCATCACTTGAGGAGTTAATAATGTCTCACAGCTTGCAGTCATCTGCAAACCTGGTCAGCCAGAGTCCCTCTGTGTTGGCCTGGACTTCTGAGAAGTAGATACCAAACAGGAGAGGACACAGGACCAATCCCTGTGGGACTCCACTCATAACTGGTTGGCAGTTTGACTTGGAGTCCGCTACTTTCACACTGTGGGTTCTATCTGTGAGCCAGTTTGTAACCCCTGACAACAAATGAAATACCTGCATGTATGGCTGGTGCATGGCTATACCATTTAAACAAATCATAAAAAGAAAACCCACCTAGAGATATAGGGGTCGATGCCTAGTTTGGAGAGTTTATCAATAATTCTTGAGTGGGGAATGGTATCAAAGGCCTTGGCCAGATCGAGGTAGGCTGTATGAACTGCCTTGCCCTCATCCACAGCTCTGTTCACTGACTTAAAGAAGTCAACCAGATTGAGCAGGCATGATCTACCTTTCACAAAACCAAATTGGGAGGGATCTAGAGTTTGGAGATTCCCTATATCCTTGTTAATTAAGCCTTCTGTGTTCAGTGGACTACCATCAATGTGGTAATTCATGGGAACAAAGTTTTTCTCAAAGGGGATGACGACACATTTTTTGGTATTGAGCTTAAAGCCATGGTTCTAACACCAGTTGTTGGTCTCAGTGAGGCCTTTCTGTAGGATGTCAACATCACGTGGGGAGTTAATAATAGCTCCCTTCGTGTTGGGCTGGACTTCAGAGAATTAGATACTAAACAGGAGAGGACCCAGGACTGCACCCTGTGGGACTCCACTCATGACTGGTCGGCACTCTGACTTGGAGTCAGCTACTTTCACACTGTGGGTTCTATCTGTGAGACAGTTTGATACCTAGCTTAGTGAGTTTTTCTATGATTCCTGAGTTGGAAATGGTATCAAAGGCTTTTGCCACATCAAGGTAGGCTGCATGAACCACCTTGCCTTTATCCACAGCTCTGGTGACTGATTCAAAGAAGTCGACTAGGTTGAGCAGGCATGATCTACCCTTCATAAAACTAAACTGTGTGGGATCCAGAGTTTGGAGATTCCCTATATCCTTGTTTGTTAGGGCCATGATGATGTGTTCCATAGCTTTACATAACCAGACTCATCAGGCTAATGGGGCAATAGTTCCCAGGGTCTGTAGTCACTCCTCCTTTGTGGAGAGGGATGACTGTAGCAGTGCGCCATTCGGTAGGGACAAAGCCTGAGGTGAGGCTGTGATTGAACAGGGCACACAGGTGTGATGCCAGTTCACTCTGTAGTTCATGTAGAACACAGCCAGGGATATTGTCAGGTCCCACAGAAGCTGCATTCCTGACCTTGTGCATTGCTGTCTTAACCTGTGCAGCAGTAATACTGGGTGCCTGGCAATCTGCTGGTATTGTGATTGGTCCTTTGGTGGGGAAGAGAGTGATTAAATTGGCACTGAATCTGTTGGCCATTATATTGGCAATATCTGTTGGATAGGTATAGGAGGTACCATTGTGCAGTAGCTCAGAGCAGATCTGTGTATTGCCGTGGAGATTCTTTCCATAACTATAAAAGGCCTTGTGGTTGTCTTTACTATTTGCTGCAATTCTTTTTTCATAGCCAGCTTTAGAGGATTTGATGAGGGATCTCAACATTTTGTTGAGGCTGATAAGGGAGTTTTTCCAGTCTTTGGACTTCACGCCTTATGACGCATCGGTTTCCTCCTTCTGTTGTAGAGTTTGTTTATGGCAGGAGACCACCAGATTGGCTTCTTTTTCTAGAGGAGAACATCTTGGTTCTATTGGGTATGGTGAGATCCATGCATTTGTGTATGTGTTCATATAGTGCATTTCTGTATGATTTGGCAGTCATGCAACTATTCTCCATTTGCATAGGTGCCATGAAGTTAGCTACCTCTGTCTTTAGGAGCCCAAAGTTAGCTTTGGAGAAGTTTTTTATGGTGGTTACCTTTGCAGGGCAGGTGGGAGGGATGCGGATTTCCACGGTGATTAGTTTGTGGTTGGATCTAACCAGGGAGAAGTTGACTACTGGTGTAGAGCAATGGTTGTCCATGTTAGTAATGACCAGGTCAAGGATGTTGCTACCTCTAGTGGGGGCAAGAACGTGGTCCAAGGCATTGGAATTAATGAATTCCAGGAAACATTGGGCAAGTGTATTGGTACATGAGTAGTTGTTTTCCCAGTTAATGGAGGCATAGTTGAAGTCACCCAGTATGAGAGTGTTAGGCTGGACCCTAATAATCTCTAGGGGGCTTAGGAACATGAAGTGTGAGTCTTGGGACAAGGCTGGGGATCTACAGCAGGCTATGACCTGAATCACTGTCTTACCCAGTGTTAGCTGCACCTGAAGTATCTCTGATGCATTATATTGGGCTTCCAGTCTGGAGGTGTGCACATCCTTTATGAATATGAAAACACCACCGCCTTTGGATCTTCGGTCCAAGTTCTGGGGCTGAAAGGTGTGGAATGAGTTATAATCAGGTAGTGCAGGGGTGCTTTCTGCTGCCTTGAACCAGGTCTCTGTTACAGCACAAATTTCGATGTTCTCCATTTTAAGGAGTGCTTCAAGCGAGTGCATTTTGAGATTAAGACTGCTAGCATTGAGTAGCATGACCCTCAGATTGCATTTGTTTGTAGCTGTTATGGTGGTAATTTGGTCTTTGGAGCACCACCTAAAAAATGCACTATAGGGTTGGCAAGAGCCTTGGCCAGTATCCGGAAGCCCAGGGGTGACAGATACAGGCCATCTGTGGCAAAGCATGGAGGTGTGTCAATCATGTTATCCCAGGCAGACAGATACTGGATCCCCTTAGAATGACACCAGAAACGTAGCCAATTGTTGAACTCAATCATTTTCTGCTTGTACTGTGATATCATTCTGGGTGATAATAGGAGACTGCTCAGGACTAGGGTCATGCCAGCCTTGGCTACATAATCCGAGAGCTCCTCCATGTCTCTTTTCATGTAGTCCAGGAAGGTAGGTCTCAGGTCATTCACACCCATATGTACAATGATAGAGTCATATTTGTACCTGTTGTTGAGGGACCTTAGTGCGTGCGTTATGTGGTGGATCCTGGTACCTGACAGGCAGCTGACTGTTACTTTCCCCTTATTCAACCTACTGAGTCAGACATCCGTGTGCCTCACTATTGAGTCACCTATGACTAGTGTGTTGGGCATGCTGTTTTGCCTTAGGGGCTTTGGTTGAGTGATGCACTGTTTAGAAGAGTTATGTGTCTCATGATTAATGTTGTGGTGGTCGAGTGCATTTCTGCCTTGGAGGTCTCTGCTGTTTGGATAGATTTTTATTGAGAACCTCCATGAAGGTGGGTGTGTGGTTTGTGTTTTTATGTGAAGGCAGTGTTGGTGTGTGTTCTGGAGGGCTATGTGTTCCATGTGTTGTGGTGCAAGTGTTGACCTTCTCTTAACCAGCTATTTCAGTCTTGGCTGGAGAGTGCATGACTTCCAATTTAGATATATAAGTATCTCTCTCACAAGTCTGAGTTTTGGGAGGTGAGAGGAGAAGGTTGTCAGTGTACATAAGGCAGTTGCTACATTGCCTCAGGATGCCCAGGTTCATCATGTTAACAGGAGAAAGCACAGGGAACTGACCTTTAGACATGCCTAGAGGGGTGGACATTAATAGTAAGTAATGGAGCTGTTTTATTGTAGAATATTTAGTGCTGGTAGCACTTTGTGTGCTACAATAATTGCTACAAGAAGTCTGGTAAAGTGCTAGACTAATAAGCTAGTAAATGTGCAGGAGAGAAGATAAATAGCAAATCTAAGAGAAAAATTGAAGAGCAGACTTTTTGGCTCCATGCAGAAGCTTACAAATAGTCCTGGATACAGCAAATCTGTATATGGACTAGACTAGATACAGGAAAGGCAGAAAACGTGCAAACATGGGCTTTTAAACCAGAAATTTGAAAGAGATGGAAAGAACTACCCAACGGCTAAAAATCTACGATTTCTAGGCCAGAAACCACTCCTCTTGTGGTAGATAGGCTACCTAGTGCTTACCACTCCCACTGATAAGCTAGTAGGCTTCCCTCTACCACAGATGTGGTGCTAGTTCACTTTGTAGTTCATGTAGAACACATCCAGGGATATTGTCGGGTCGCATGGAAGCTGTATTCTTGGCCTTGGACAATGCAGCTTTAATCTGTGCTGCAGTAATGCTGGATGCCTGGCATTCCTCCTGTATTGTGATTGGTCCTTTGGGGGGAGGGGTAAAGTTGGCACTGAATCTGTCGGCCACTATGTTGGCAATATCTGTTGGCTCAGTAAAGCTGGTACCATTGTGCAGTAACTCAGAGCAAACCTGGGTATTGCTGTGGAGATTCTTGTTATAACTATTGAAGGTTTTGTGGTTGTTTTAGTGTCTGCCACAATTCTGCCTTCATAGTTGGCTTTAGAGGTTTTGATGAGGGATATCAACTTTTTGTTGAGGCTAATAAGGGAGTTTTTCCAGTCTTGAGATTTCACCTTTTTCTGCAATAGTTTCTTTCTTCTGTTGTAGAGTTTATTAATGGCAGGGGACCACTAGATTGGCTTCCTTTTCTTGGAGGAGAGTGTCTTGGTCCTGTTTGGTATGGCTAGTTCCATGCATTTATGTACATGTTCGTACAGTACATTGGTGTATGATTCAGCAGTCATGCATCTATTTTCCATTGACATGGGTGCAATGAAGTTATCCACCTCTGTTTTTATGAGCTAAAAGTCAGCTTTGTAGAAGTTTATTCATGGTGGTTACCTTTGCGGGGGGTGTGAATGAGATGTGGATTTCCATGGTGATTAGTTTGTGGTCAGATCTAACAAGGGAGGAATTGACTATTGGTGTAGAGCAATGGTTCCCCATGTTTGTAATAACCAGGTCAAGGATGTTGCTTCCTCTAGTGGGGGTAAGAATGAGCTGGTTCAGGGCATTGGAATCATACCTCCCAACCATCCCGAATTACTCGGTTTTTACCGAGTTTTGGGGTCCAAATGATGAGGTGCCACGATTCCCGAGTGACACCCCATCATTTCCGATTTCTTTTCACTTTATTTTTATATTTTGCGCTGTTTTGGCTGACGTCATCCCGTGCGCGATGACATCAGCGCCGTCGGTATTATCAGCCATTCAGAATTAAGCTATTCAAATGCTGGCTGGGGCGGGATGTCTCTATTTCATTTGGGCATGGAATCGGATCACTGTTAAGAGAGCCACACCAGTTGTCCAGATCTTACGAGGAGGTTCCCGGTTTAATTCTTATTCTGCTTGTCCTGCCAACAGTTTTATTTTCTTCAGGTAGGCTATTGGATGCTGTTTATTCCCCCCCGATCTGTCTCTGGAGTTTGTGTTACCACTCACTGATGTTTACTCCTGTTTTCTGCCTTGTGTATACTGCTGCCTGGTATAATCTCTTCTAGTTCCAGGGGAAGGGCTGCTGCGGCAGCATTATTAGAAATGTTAAACTACCGCAGTCTCAGTTATCGTTTTCTACATTTACAGCAGTGTCCACCAGATTTATTGACAGAGCAAATGTAAGTTTTGCTGCGACTGTCTTGTGCTCGAGAGGCTTGACTTATTTATTATAGTTTACGTAGGATTTTAGCAGATTGCAGAGTAGTATATAGGAAAAACTAACCGTCTTCGTGAAACTGTTGATATGATGTTGTGATGAGGACATTGGGTAATGTTTTGATTTTATTTTTTAACTATGTGCAGATCTGGGTGGTGCAATTTTTCCATGTCTCTCGTCTGTCTTTTGTAAAATATGTGCTAGGCTGTAATACTCCTTTCAGTCGCATACACGTACAACTGCTCTAAGCAATAATGGTTTCAATCTGTGAGGTTCACTTATTCCGGGTTTAAATCTTGTAAAGGGTATTCACAAAATCTGTAACCTGCTCAGGAAAAGCATTAGTCACAATGAATACTGGCTTTAGTTGATTTAGTCAAATATGAAATGTTCGTTGTTATTAAAAAATGCTTTGGAGATACAGATGCTTTTACTTTGATAAAGCAAATATTTTCTGTGGAGTTGTCCATATGGTGCTACATGGAGACTACAAATTGTATCAATCAGCAGGGTTTACCACCTGTAACACAAGCAGAGTAGTAGAAAGATCTGATGAGTAGGAGGACAGACATAGAGGGGGACATAAATAAGAATGCAGTAATGGTAGGAAGATTTGGACAGAAATTTATAAGAGTATATATAAGAGAAACCTAGCCAAACTAAAATTTTCCATGTTTGATGCCACCTCTTGTAATAGAGCCCATGGGATATATGCAAATTACCCCAAATTAGGTGTAATGTTTGACTTTAGATGAGTCAGTTTTTCTATAGCTAGATCAATAGATCGGTATTGGGAGAGATAGGTAATGTGTCATTGTCTTTTATTATTTAATCACCATTTAGCCCTTTTGTGTTTAATATACAACATTTTGTTGCTTGTGTTTTCTCATTTTATGACTAGACACTTTTACCATGCAAGCTTAGTCGACCCTCCATTAGCATCTGTACGAGGATGATGGTCTGGATATTTCTACTGTCCATTGTCATGGTGATCATCTGATTCAGATCATAAGAATATTTGAATTGCTTCCTTTATAAGTTCCTAGGCTCATAGGTATTTGCTTGACTATCAGTCTGATCGTAAGAAAACTAGCATTACATTCCCAAGGAGCTACCTGGGAGGGGATACTGTCTCCTGCTTCATGTGAACTCCCTCTGCTATGTCCATGATGTTGTGCTTACAGCTGAAGCATCACACAGACCTCATACTAACACTGCCATCTCTGGGTTGTGGCTATTGACACAGCTTGGTTAGGTGATGTACAGTACACGTGGCATGCATGGCTACCAGCATGAGGTCCACCATTTTTCTACTTACTCAGTAGATCTTGCTGCAACCAAGGTGCAGTCTACCACAGTTGAAGATATCCTTTCCCTGGCAAACCTGTTTGGGTATTTCTGTCATTGTTTGTCTTCTTGTGGGGTAGTTTCCACAGACACAGATGTTACATACCATGTACTGGTGGACTCTGTACCTGCAGCACCAATGTTCTTTTGAAAATATGTAGTTATACTGATAAATTCTCCTAAAGCAGACTTTTATCTACTGTAGCAGATGCTTGTCTATGCCAAGACATACCCAACTTTGTCATCACCAGTACATATTCTGCTTGGTTGGCTGAGCTGCACACCTAAATAGATGACTCCACAGTGGATGATTGAACTGCCTGGGCCTCCCTAAAGAGACATTGGGAACTCTTCTGTCTTTGTTAAAGATGGTACAGTTGATGCCCTTTGTTCTTGAGACAGGCAGGCAGTTTGACCATTAGCAGCACACAGCATGCCAGCAGCCTGAATTATCCCTTGATCATATGTCCTTTTCTGGCCAATGGCAGCATTGATTCAATATTTCCATCCCTTCAGGCACTGTCATGAAAGTACTGGTCAGATTTGTCTGGGATGATCATCTGCTGGCCATGGAGATGGAGGAATGGTAGTAAAGTGTCATTCTCTGCATGAAAGAACTTGTTTTAATGCTCTTTCTCACATTTTCATAACTTTTGATAAAATGAAAAGAAGTATGTGAGAATATCTACATCAATACCTGACTAATGATTATACTGATATAAATGGCAGAGTCAGTTGAAGCTACCTATATAGTTATAATAGTATTTGGAGTTGTTAGTATAAAGCTTTGAACTGTGTTCTTATCTGGAAGATAAACTGTGTTACAGCAGTGATCTATATATACAGATTGTGTGAACTTGGAGTGACTTAATTCTCTGTCTTTAACCCTTATTTTCTTACCTTCTTAAGGCCAGAATCTGCCTTTGTTCCACTAAATTTCAGTAGAAACCTGTAGTGAGTTACAGCATTTTATGCTATTATAGATATTTAAAATATCTATAGCTACATTAATATCTAAATCTGTGTGTGTGTGAAAATATCCCCATTTTAATGCACCTAGTGGCTGGAGATACTGGCTCAAACCCTGTACCCTGGGTATAGGGTAAAAAGCCAAATGTCCCTAGCCACCACCACTTGTGAATTTGTTTTGTTCAGTTCCTCATAAACTCGGTGTGGTTTTAGGATGTTTGACAAATCACTGAAGGTTGAATTTATTGAATAATGACAGGCATTTTCAGACTTCATATTCCTCAGAAAATAAATGGTAACAAAAACCTTTTATTCTAGCAATTTTCTAAGTTTATAAGATCAGTATTTGAAATGTGTACCTAATTTGGGGATGTATTCCCCCATTGTTGACTTTGTCCAGGTTTTGTGTGCTAAGAGGTTGAGCACTATTGTGAGAAGTAAGAACTGAATTCACTAAATGATAGCCATTTAAGTTTCAGTCTTACTATGCTTTGGGGAAACAAGCTGCTGATTTGGCATAGTGGTATGTTGTTCTGATGGCAGTGCACAGAGTCCTGTGTTCAAGACTTGTCAATGAAATGCATGTTAGTAACACAACATTTTATTCTAGCAACTTTCCAAAATATTTAAAATGTGCCCCTGGTTTTTGGTGTTTTGCCCCCCCCCCCCCAAAAAAAAAAACTTAAATTGAAAATGAGTGCAAGAAGCTGTGCAAGATGCCTATGCTTTACACTACTGTCATTCTATTTTTATATGTATATTGTGTGTGTGTGCGTAAGTAGACTTTTATGATGGAAATGTTCTGAACTGGGCAGTTTTGTCATTACTGTTTCATGCGTTTCATTTCATTGCCTACTGCAAAATGTTCAAACAATACATTTAAAATGTGCTCTAACAAGTGTGCTGTATTATACAAGGAATATAATTTACTAAAGTCAGGAAGGCTTATCAAAGAACACACATATGTTTCTTGTTTTGTGTGCAAGGGCCAATGATTTGAAAACAACCCAAGGTAATCTTTATCCACCACTTGCCAGATGTATTTTCTTTGGATGTGGTGTAGGTTTCAATGCAATTTTAATGAATGTGAGTTTCAAGGGCAGAAAAGAAAAGGTTTAATGCCAAGTCTATTTTCATTGTGAGACCGTATTGATTTGTTTAACATATGTCTATTGGTGTTTGTACATTGCGCTGTAAGGTGTAAAATTAAATCCAAATAATCATTTTAGAATTAAAGCAGTATGCACACATTAGTGTTTATGGTAAATGGGGCAAAGTAGCCAAGTAATGGGACATTGGAATGGCTGCAGGGGGACTCTGATCTGGTGCCATATTTTGGTTGTCTGTTCAGTTTGCACAAAAGTTGGTATCCCAGAATTCCACTGGAGTGGGCGGGGTTACATAATTATCTATGCAAATTTTATGTTAAACAGCGTACAGATTTGTACCTATTTTTCATGGGCCTTGTCCAGATTTTTGATGTTTCATGGTTGAGAGGTATGATTGGAATTGATGAATTCCAGGAAATGTTGGGCCAGTGTATTGGTGCATGAGTAGTTTTCTCAGTTGATGGAGGGATAGTTGAAGTCATCTAGTATGAAAGTGTTAGGTTGGACCCTAATAGCTTCCAGGGTGCTTAGGAACATGGAGTGAGAGTCTTGCGACATGGTTGGGGACCTATAGTAGGCTATGACCTGAATCACCATCTTCCCCAATGTTAGTTGTACCTGAAGTATCTCAGATGCTTTATGCTGGACTACTAGTCTGGAGGTGTGCATATCCTTTATGAATATGGAAACACTACCGCTTTGGAGCTTCAGTCCATGTTCTGGGGCTAAAAGTTGTAGAATGAGTTATAGCCTGGTAGCACAGGGGTGCTTTTTGCTGATTTTAACCAAGTCTCTATTACAGCACAAACGTCGACATTCTCTGTTTTGAGGAGTACTTTAAGCAAGTGCATCTTGAGATTTAGACTACTAGCATTGAACAGCATGACCCTTAGATTGCATTTACTTATAGCTGTTACAGTGGTAATTTGGTCTTTGGAACATCACCTAAAAAAGGCACTATAAGGTTGGCAAGAGCATTAGACAGTATCCGGAAACCCAGGGGTGACAGATGCAGCCCATCTCTGGCAAAGCATCGAGGTCTGTCAATCATGTCATCCCCAAGCAGACAGATACTGGATCCCCATAGAATGACACCAGAAACATAGCCAATTGTTGAAGTCAATCATTTTCTGCTTGTATTGCGGTATCATTCTGGGTGAGGGTAGGATGCTGCTCAGGTCTAGGGTCATTCCTGCCTAGGCCGCATAATCTGAGAGCTCCTCCCTGTCTCTTTTCATGTAGTCCAGGGAGGTGTGTCTCAGGTCATTCACAACCATATGGACAGTGACACAGTCATACTTGTACTTGTTGTGGAGTGATCTGAGTGCATGTGTTATGTGTTAGATTCTGGCACCTGATAGACAGCTGACTGTTACCTTCTCCTTATTCAACCTAGCGAGTGGGACATCAGTGTGCCTCAAAAGCGAGTCACAGTTTCACATGTGTTTACTAGGCTGACAACCACAAAGGCCTTTATAAGCCTAGCCATGCATCCCAAATCTCTGACAAGTTCTGGTACCTTTGATAAATTTAAGCATAGGCTTGGGAGACGAAACATTTGCAAGCAGGGACCTGGGAGATGAACCATTTACAGGCTGCCACTGTCCATTAGAGACATAGGTGCTAAATCACACATGAATTTCCTGTTCCCCATCCAACTTTCCAAGTTACATTTGAAATGGGTAAGGCAGGTATGACACCCATGCACTGGCCCAGTAATCAAGGAACATCAATCCTCACCACTAACACCAGTGAGGGGCATCCACATTGGGAAGGATAACAAATGCAGATACAGTAAAGAACAATTTCCCTTAAGAGCACACAGAGATCACAGTCAGTCTGGGGCTGGTTTCTCCCTTTCTGTCCAGATCCAAAATGAGACTCCCCACTGGCACAGCTATAGTGTCCAGATCTCAGCCTAGTGGTCAAGCTAAACCCTCCAGTGCCCTCTCTGCTCAACCAGTGCTTCAGGTCCCTGCTCAAGTAACTTTCAGATAACAGTTATATACAACCACACAGATACTCCTGCGGAAGGCTGGCACAGGTTCTCCAGCTATGCCCCTTCCTGCCAGTCTATAAGGTAGTATCAGCTGCCACCAACCACTAGTACCAGCTACTAAAAAGGCCCTTACAAAAGGGTATCCAATTATTACCGTGCAATATTATTATCCAAGTAGTAAGTGTGACCCTGGGCTAAAGTTATTGGAGTGGCTTGGGCAGTATCACTATATACATGCAATGTACTCTAGAGCTTAAATTATCTCTACACAAAACAGCCACATTTGAAAGTTTTAAAAATATTTAATAATAAATAATAAAAAACACAAGACAATACTTCTTACTACACAGTGCTAATAAAGAGTTTAGAGATGGAAAATGCTTAAAATAATACAGTAGAATAGTTCTGACATCAATACAAAAAACAACTAGACAAAACTTACTATTTTCTATCTATATCTAAGAGCAATCACAGTTTTAAATAAACTTACATATAGATCAAAGCAGAGCACTGGTGAGTTGTTGTCAGCTTTAGACAAAATCCAAAATGCTCTCTCTCTGTCTCTGAGAAAGTCCTTTAAATTGATAATACATCCTGCTGACTCATTTTAGATTACATCATTCTTAACAATTCTCTGGTTTCCCAGGCTAACAGAAACTCTACATTTACATTTCTTAGTAAGCTTGCACCTGGTCAGGAAACTCCAGCAATCAAAGACATTATATATGTAAAATCTAGCAATTAACTCTGGTCTCAAAACAATAGAAAGAATCTGCTGGGTCAGACACCACGGCTCTGAGTTTGAGATCAAATAGTCATACAAGGCTTGACTTATCAGCTTTCTTCCAGCAGAGTGCACTGTTGTTACATTTTTGACGTTCAGCATTTAACACCATTTTCTTCCATTTAAGAGAACAAGCTTGTGACTTATATTAATATTTACAAATGACAGAATTATCTACCAAATACTATCTAGCTAGGCTGGCAGCCTTCACATGTCTTCACTACCCCTCCCAGAGAACTCAAGCTAGTTTTTCAAGTGTCCCTCGAGAAACGTTGCTTGAGAGGGTTAGGTCTATCTGATTATACCTTACCCCATTGCCTGTCTTGAGAGCCCATCTTCATTGGCATTGCTACTCCCACTCCGGTGCTGCACTGACATATATGCATGCAACCCTAGGCTCCATCTTTGCAACTTGGCATTTTGCTGGCTGGCTCTGTTTAACCATGCTAGAGGATTGTGATCTGTCACTACAGTGAATTTTCTTCCATACAGATAAGCCAGAAGTTTCTGCAGTGCTCACACTATGGCTAGACATTCCTTTTCTACAGCTGCATAGCATTCCTCCCTGGGCTGGAGCCTACAACTGAGATAAACCACTGGGTGCTCTTCTCCCTCTGAAGAAATTTGGCTAAGTACAGCTCCCACCCCATGGTTCAAAGCATCCACCTGCTCAACAAATTCTTTGTTTAATCTGGACTGGATAATACCGGGGGTCCACCCAAAGCTTCCTTAAGCTTCTGGAATGCCTGCTCACATGCTGTGGTCTGGCCTGTTCTTCCTTGTCAGGTCTGTGCGCGGAGCAGCTATGGTAGTATAACCGGGGATGAACTTTCTGTAGTACCCTGCTTGTCCCTAAGAATGCTCTCACCTGCCTTATAGTAAGAGTTGCAGGCCATGCCTGAATGGCTCCTACTTTGGCAGGTTCTGTCCTTATCTTACCACTCCCCACTCTATGTCCCAGGTAGAAGACCTCTGCCATACCCACCTGACATTTGCTGGGCTTAATGTTACACTCTGCCCTCTGTCATCTGCTCAGCACCTCCCTGACATGTTGAAGGTGCTCTTGCCAGGAATGGCTGTATTTGGCAATATCATCTAGATAAGCAAGTGCAAACCCTCCTGCACCTGCTAGGGTATTATCTACCAGCCTCTGGAAAGTTGCTGGGGCATTTTCCATCCCAAAGGGCATCTCTGTGAGCTCATACAAGCCAAAAGGATTCACAAAGGCTGACTTCTGTCTGGCACTGGGAGTCAAGGGTACCTGCCAGTAACCCTTGGTAAGATCAATGGTTGTAAGATAGTTAGTTCCACCCAGCTGCTTTAGGGCCATCTGACTCTGGGTGACTATTTAATTTCCTGTAGTCCAGACAGAGCTTGATGCTGCCATCTTTCTTTGGCACCAGCACCACTGGGGAGGCCCAGGGACAGTTGGACTCTTGAATTACTCCTAGTTCCAACATTTCCTGCATCTCCTCCCTCGGAGTCTGTTTGACTCTCTCAGACACCCTATAAGGGGCCTGCCAAATAGGCCTTTGGGGTCCTATATCCACCTGATGTTGCACCAGGTGAGTACACCCTGGTTTCCCAGTGAACATATCCCAATACTCCTGTAATACTGCTCAGATTTCTTGAACCTGGGTAGGAGATAGCTGGTGGGACATTGCTACACCTTTCACTGAGGTGTCAGTCTGAGCCTCACTGAAGAGATCAGTCAGCAGATCTCCCTCAGACTCCTGCAATCTACTGCAAATGCTCAGCACAAGGGCCACCCTATCATGGTAGGGTTTCATCATGTTAACATGGTACAATTTGTGACCCTGCCTCCAGCCTAGCAGTTCTACCATGTAGTTAAAATCACTTACCTTTCTTACCATTTTGTAGGGTCCCTCCCAAGCTGCTTGCATCTTGTTTTGTCTGACAGGAATGAGAGCCATCACCTGCTGCCCTACAGCATACTCCCTAACTCAAGCATTCCTGTCATACCAGACTTTTCTGTTGTTGAGCTTCTGCCAGGTTCCCCTGGGCCAAGCCCATGAGTTCCCTGAACCTTGTCCTGAGGTTTAGGACATATGCCACAACAGACTCCTTGGAAGACTGAGACTCTCCTTCCCACTCATCTCAAATTAAATCTAGAGGTCTCCTCACCCTATGCCCATACAACAACTCAAAGAGAGAAAAACCTGTGGATTCCTGGGGAACCCCTCTGTAAGCAAACAACAGATGAGGCAAATATTTGTCCCACTCCCTCTTAAACTGGTCTGCAAATGCCCATAGCATAGACTTGCTTGTAGAGTTTATCCTCTCAACAAGACCATTAGTCTGGGGATGGTAGGGGGTGGTCTTCAGGTGCTTCCCCCCACAGTACTTCCACAGACAAGCCAGTAGGTCTGGCATGAAATTGGCACCTCTGTCAGTCAGTATGTCTTTTGAGAAACCTACACTATTGAAAATCTCTAACAAAGCATTTGCTACCTTTTCTGCCTCAATGGAGAACAAAGCCACTACCCCAGGGTATCTTGTAGCATAATCTACTGCCTCTAGGATATAATTTTTCCCTGTGGAACTTGGGATTCACAGATACCCCACAATATCCATAGCTACCCTCTGAAATGGCTCCTCAATCACAGGCAAAGGCATCAAAGGAGCTCTCACCTTGTCTCCTGCCTTGCCTACCTTTTGGCACTGCTAACAGACTCCTGCAGTACCCTGTTACATCTCTGGAAATTCCAGGACAATAGAAGTTCTACATAATACGTCTCTTTGTACATTTTATGCCCATATGACCTGCAAAGGGAATATCACGGGCTATGGCTAGAAGCACCAGATGGTAGGCTCTAGGCACTACCAACTGCTGTATCCTCTCACCTTCTAGCCCTCCATCAGGAGTCCACTCTCTATACAGTAGCCCTTTGTCCCAGTATACAGATTCCCCCTTCCCTTGAGAGTCAGGTGCCTCACTAGCTACCTGCCTCAGGCCTTGTAATGTAGGGTCTGAAATCTGAGCCTGTCTCAACTCGCTCTTTATAACCCTTACCAGCTCCCCTTCCACAGGAAGTCTGGCATCATCTGACAGCAGTGCCTCAATGTCAGCCTGGGTACTACTACTCACCTCTACCTTAGTAGTCACTCTGTCCAAGGGAACATCAGCACCCACAAGCAGCTGTTACTCACTTTCAGTCTCACTGCTACAGCATAGCTCCCTCCCTGAAGTAACCACCTCCTACCTGCAAGTATGTAGTCTGACTGGATCTCCCCCAGGCTACCAGACCCACATGCTTGTCTCCTAGCCTGACTGTGTCTAACTGCATAAGCACAAGGTGTTGCCTCATCAAAATCTTTCTCTATCAGGACATCTACAGGATGGTAGTTTGGTACCTCTGTTGCCTCAAGGCAACCTACAATTGGCATTTTGTCCTTCCCATTTACTGGCTCTCTCACCTTTTGTTCTCCACCTTGCCTCCATGGACATCTATATGCCACATGGCCCTACTGGTTGCATTTATAACATTTAACCCAAGGTCCTGGATGTGTACCTAGACTAGTGGCTTTACCTGCTACTGGTAGATTTGATTGGGGCAGTTTGGGCTGCCCACCCTGTGTTCCTTTAGATCCACGAGAAGTACTGGGGGTCTCTTTCGTGTGCAGGGATGCCCTGCTTGCTAGGTATAAGTCTCTCTTCTTCCCCAATTCATCTGAAGGAGCACATTCTCTATCAGTTAACCAGATCCTCATGTCCTCAGGCAAAGTGCTAAGGGCTTGTTCTCTCACCAAAATGTCTGCCAGCCCTTCAAATGTGGTGACCTGACATCCACTCACCCACCTATGAAAATAAGTGCTCAGTTCAGCAACATATTCACACACACTTTTATCTGCCTTGTGTCTATGCTCACAAAACTTTTTCCTATACATTTCAGGTGTTAGCTTAAAAAATTCTAACAAACAATTCTTAACAGCAGTATAATCAAAACAGTCAATGTCAGACATTTTGGACAAAATAGTTACAGCTTTACCATGGAGTAAGGGGGTCAGGAAACGTACCCAGAGCCTTTGGTCAACATTATACTGTTTACTTACCCTCTCAACCATATGAATGAAACTATCAAAATGATCCCCTTCTGTAAACTGCAGAAGAAATTTACTGACCTTTTGTGCTTCTGGGGTTCAGTTACTCCCTTCCCCATTACCTCCATGACTCTGGTGAAGAGTCAGCCTCTCCTTTTCATGCTGCCTCTGTCTCTTCTTCTCCACAACTTCCATTTCGAATCGGCTGGCCTCCAACTCGAGTCTCTTTAGCTCCAGATGGATTTTTATGTCCTTTGCAGAAAGGTTGCTCTGTCCATTCCATGAGTGTTGTACATCTCCAGGGCCAGTCTGATCATCCTCCTGGTTGCTGTTTTCTGATGCAACCATGACCAAAGCTGCAATTATGTCTGCCATAGTCAGATTTCCCTGCACCAGTCCTTTAGCCTGGCACATCTCAGCCAACTGGCTCCTTGTCGTAAGTTTCAGGTGTTAGCTTAAATATTTCTAACAAACAATTATTTACAGCATTATAGTTAAAATAGTCAATGTCAGACATGTTAGACAACACAGTTACAGCTTTAGCATGGAGTAAGGGGGTCAGGAACTGTGCCCAGAGCCTTTGGTCAACATCAGACTGTTTACATACCCTCTCAAACATATGAATGAAACTATCAAAATTATCCCCCTCTGTAAACTATGGAAGAAATGTACTGACCTTTTGTGCTTCTGGGGTCCAGTTACTCCCTTCCCCATTACCTCCATGACTCTGGAGAAGAGTCAGCATCTCCTTTTCATGCTGCCTCTGCCACTCCTTTTCCTCAGCTTCCAGGCATAGCAGTTTCTCATTCTCCTCAGCCAGGAGACGTCTCAGTCTCTCTTTTGCTTCTGTTTCCAAATGCATGGCCTCCAACTCAAGTCTCTTTAGCTTCAGATGGATTTTTAAGTCCTCTGCAGAAAGGTTGAGCTGTCCATTCTCTGAGTGTTGTACATCTCCACTGCCAGTCTGATCATCCTCCTGATTGCTGTTTTCTGATGCAGCTGTGACCAAAGCTGCAGTCGTGTCTGCCTTAGTCAGGTTTCCATGCACTAATCCCTTAGCCTGGCACATCTCAGCCAACTAGCTCCTTGACAGCTTGCCATACTCCTCTACTGACATGCTTGCCTGCTCTCCCTGACTAACTAAGCTAACGGAAGAAATAAAACAATGGTGGTCTGAACTCTGAATATTCACCTCGTGGCTGATTTAGAGTACAAAATCACCTTTAGTGATCACTACACAAGCTACAGGAATTCACTATCCACACCACTACAAGCCAATTGCCAACCAATTAATATGTGGTGTGGATATCCCACCACTGCCAAACAATATGTGACGCCAATGCACTGGCCCAGTAATCAAGGGGCCTGAATTCTCACCACTAACTCCAGTGAAGGGAGTCCACATTGAGAAGGATAGCAAATACATACACAGTAAAGTACAATTTCCCTTAAGAGCACACAGAGATCACAGTCAGTCTGGGGCTGGTTTCTCCCTCTCTCTTCAGATCCCCAATGAGACTCCCCACTGGCACAGCTATAGGGTCCAGATCTCAGCCTAGTGGTCAAGCTCCAGCACCCTCTTTGTCCAACCAGTGCTTTGTGTCCCTGCCCAAGTAGCTGACACACACACACACACACACACACACACACACACACACACACACACACACACACACACACACACACACACACACACACACACACACACACACTTTGAGATAAGAGTTTTATACAACCACACAGACACCCCTGGGGAAGGCTGGCACAGGTTCTCCAGCTATGCTTCTTCCTGCCAATCTATAAAGTAGTAGCAGCTGCCACCAACCACTAATATCAGCTACTAAAAAGGCCATTACCAAAGGGTGTCCAATTATTACCATGCAATATTATTATCCAAATAGTAAGGGTGACTGAGGGCTAAAGCTATTGGAGTAGCTTGGACAGTATCAGTATATACATGCAATGTACTCTAGAGCTTAAATTATTTCCACACAAAACAGCCAGAGTTGAAAGGTTTAAAAATATTTAGTAATAAATAATTAAAAAAAGACAATACTTCTTACTACACAGTGCTAGTCAAGAGTTCAGAGATCACAGGAAAATGTTTAAAATAATACAGTAGAATAGTTCTGACAGCAATACAGGAAAACAGCTAGACTAAACTTACTATTCTCTATCTATATCTAAGAGCAATCATAGTTCTAAATAAACTTACATATAGAGCTAAGCAAAGTACTGGTGAGTTGTTGTCAGCTTTAGACAAAATCCAAAATGCTCTCTGTCTCTGAGAAAGTCCTTTAAATTGATAATACATCCTGCTGACTCATTTTAGATTACATCATTCTTAACAATTCTCTGGTTTCACAGGCTAACAGAAACTCTACATTTACATTTCTTAGTAAGCTTGCACCTGGTCAGGAAACTCCAGCAATTAAAGACATTATATATGTAAAATCTAGCAATTAACTCTCGTCTCAAAACAATAGAAAGAAGCTGCTGGTTCAGACATCACAGCTCTGAGTTTGAGATCAAATCGTCATACAAGGCTTGACTTATCAGCTTTCTTCCAGCAGAGTGCACTGTTGATACATTTTTGACTTTCAACATTTAACACCATTTTCTTCCATTTAAGAGAACAAGCCTGTGGCTTATATCAATATTTACAAATGACAGAATTATCTACCAAATTCTAGCTAGCTAGGCTGGCAGCCTTCACATATCTTCACAGGAGGAAAGAAAAGTTGTTTAAAATCTTATCATAACCATAGGTTCATAAGTTCATAGGTGTGTACTGGGCTAATGGCCGTGGAACCTTTACAAGCCTAGTTCAAAAAAGTTTGCCAGGGCACTGTGCCACCTGATATTAGTTCGGGTCTATATTATAATATCAAAGTCTTAAAACTTCAAATGTTATAATATCGAACCATATGCACCAAATGCTGAAAATAGCAAAGCTGCAGAATATCGAATACTTCCCTAGTGAAAGTATTTGTTGGGCTGTTTCTGCAGCTTCGCTATTTCCTCGACTGTGGAGCGAAGGTTACGGATCTGGTTAAGATAAGTGTGCGAATGAAGGTGAGTGTGCGATAGGGACCTTAGGGTTAGGAAGCTGGTAAGGTGAGTGTGCGATAGGGATTTTAGGGTTAGGGAGCGGATAAGGTGAGTGTGCGATAGTTAGGGACCTTAGGGTTAGGGAGCGGGTAAGGTGAGTGTGTGGTAGTTACGGACCTTAGGGTTAGGGTTGGGTTAAGGTAAGTGGATAGCTAGTAGTTTATGTATGGTTTAGTGTAGGGTTTTGTGAAGTGTATGTGTGTGGATTATTTATTTTGGTGTGCTTGTGTGTATGTTTGTCGGAAAAGCAAATTTTTTCCCTGGGAAAAAATTTGCTATTCGGAGTGTTTGATTTTCTGATCTTTCGATCTAATGGGTTCGATATTGTAGCATTCGAAGTTTTAAGACTTCGATGTTATAATATAAACTCATTAGTTCACAGTGCCTTATCCAGTAGGGCAACTGGAATGATCCCTGGAGTGAACTTTGTTACCCATCCATTCGTCAAGATTTCTCTTGAAGAGGGTTAGCGAAGTGCTCTGCTTGACATGAATGGAAAGCTTATTCCAGAGTATGGGCAGTCTTTGGACAATGAACCTGTCTCTCCAGCATGTTCTGTTAATTGTGGTAAAATGAGGTTGTGATCTCTGGAGCATGTGGCATGTGGGGATTGGGATTTCTTTAGGTGTAGCATTTCAAGTAGGGCTGGGTCGGACATGGCTCTGTAAGCCAAGCAGAGAGATTACCTCTAAGTAGACAATAACAGACTGAGAACAGCTGAATTTTCTTGAGTCTGTCCATGTAGGACATTGTTTAAGGCCTAGGATATTTTTGCAAGGTACTTCTGTGTCCTCTCCAGCTGTTGTAGGTGTTTGGTCAGCTACATGCCAAACGGGGCATTATTTACGATGATTGGTTTAATGAGGGATGAGTAGAGAGGGATGATGACCTCTTTCTTCCTGAATGCAAAACCTTTGGTTATAAGATGTGCCACGTAGAAGTACTTTCTGACCACAGTGGCAATGTGCTGGTCGCAGATGAGGTGGCTGTCGACCCTGGTGCCCAGATCTCTTCAGTGTTCTAGTCACCTATGATTAGTGTAGTGTCAAGCTGTTTTGCCTTAGGGGCTTAGGTTTAGGGGCACACTGTGTAGGTGAGCTATGTGTCTTGTGGTTTGTGCTGTGTTGTGGTGGCCGTGTGCATTTCTGCCTTGGAGGTCTCTGCTGTTTGGGTAGATTTCTATTGAGAACCTCCATGAAGACTGGTGTGTGGTTTGTGTTATGCCAATATAATCAATATTTCTGAGTTGGGAATTTCCTTTCCAAGATCTGTAAGTATTTCTGTGATTCAGACATAATTTTTTCTGTTTATATTTATTAAATACTTTGATGTCCTTTTATGTGTCCTACATTTACTTTTTTCTTTTGCCCCCCCCCCACTGTTTTGTCTTTCACCTATAAATATTTTTTTGTATGTGTTAACACCATCTTCCTACTAGTTGCAGTTTTTGCAGTCATGTTTACTCACCTAGTTAGTTGTCGGGTAGCTGTATTGAGCCGTACCCTTCTGTCACATTCTGTAATCACATTCCCCTTAGTAGTGTTTTATTTCCCAGTAAAGATAGATCCCTTCACAGTGGACCAGTTTTCACCCAGAAACTGAAATCCTGACCATAAACACTCCAAAGCTCATCACTGTGGCTGGGCAGGCAGCACCAAAGAGAAGCATGCCATGTTTGGAATCCACATGCCACGTCCCAGATCCCATTCCACATGACAATCCTTCCACGTTCCAGATCCCTTCTATGCCTTGCAGTTCCGTAATCTGGAGCATTTCTCCCCGGGCCTCCGCTGAAAACAGGCTCTGTGGAACCTAGTCGGACTTTCCCGGTCAACAAATGATAAATAAAATAAATAAAAATAAAATATTTTCTCAGTTATTCTATTTTCAGTGAGATGAAAAGAAAATTAAATATCTTCTACATCTCAATTCAGACTCCAGACTGCTCCTAACCCTTGTGCACTTTGTTTGCCTGACAGATGGTGTTTCTTCACGTTTTCTCGTACCACTGCCACAGACTTAATCCTTTGGACATGGGGCCCCTCATTAAAAAATTATCACTTTATTTATTTATTTTATTTTATTTTATTTTACATTTGTTGACCGGGCTAGTCCAACTGGATATATGTCCATTTACAGTAGAGGCCCGGGGAGAAAAGCTCCATCAGTTGTACACTTTTACAAAAAGGCATAAATGGTTACATAAGAAAGATAGCAAGTAAAAACAATTAATATAATCAGATAAAAAAATACATTGGCATAAAAGATCACATGACATCATAGCAAGTTAACCAGATAATATAAAAAATAAAGTTTTTTTTTTTTTTTTTTTTTTTTTTTTTTTGTTAACAAGGGTAATGGTAGAGAGAAGAGTTGGCATTAGTCTGGATTAGTGCAGGAGCAAAGCCAGTGTTTATTGAGATAAATCTTTAGTTGATATTTGAAAAGTTGGAAAGAGGTTAAAGAAGTGATATCAGAGGGTAGTTTATTCCATGTTTTTCCAACAGAGTTGGAGAATAAACTGACACCTGCATTATTGTTAGGTTTGGTAATATTAATCAGAAGTTTATTTGAGGAACGTAGTTGTTGCAGGTTGTTGTATGGAGAAATAAGGCTAGTAAGTGTTGGTGTGTTGGTTGGCTGATTCCAATTTTGAACCTTGTTACAATTTTCGGGTATCGCGCTTGCATAAATCTCTTTACTCCCTTGATCTTGTAACATGAGATGCTTCTGTAGGTTGCTGCCTGTCTTTTGAAACAAGTTAGTAGTTCTATAATGAAGGTACACAGACCAGGTCTATGTATCTGATTCATTTTATTATTATTTTTATTTTAGGTTGGTCATCTGGACCATATGACCCCTTTTCAAAAACTTTGTTACAGAAAGAGCAAAAGGTAACAACAGATAATATAAGGCTAACTTTTAGATGCTGTCTATGCTACCTTTTTTGTAGGAAGTAACCCTAAGTAGTTTAGTTTCCACTGTGTACATAGGAACAGTTTGCCTTTGTGAATATAAAGACTGATTATTTGGATCCCTGTTCATTACAAATTACATAGCAAAATGTGTGAGCTGAAGAACCCTAAAAAACACAAAAAATAATCTTTTTTTTTTTTTGCAAGGGCAAGCCCCCTGTACCCATCATAATTATATTTATCAAATCCTCAGTCACACCACAGTGAAGAAAAAGGGAAAATCCTCCAAAAGGTCAGTATCGGCTCAAATAATATAAAACATTTTGGTGAAACTCACCACGAAATTCAATTGTACCACTCAAGCTGCTCAGGGAATGCAGTAGCGTAAAGCATAAATAAGCCCACATAAACAGATTAGGCATAGTACTGTACTGTATTTTGAATTTTACTTGAAGAAAATTGTATTTCTGTTTTCCACCACAAGTCATTATTTAGGGTGCTTATTTTGCCTCAGAACCCCTTAAATGGAAAATGTGCTACAGGAGAGGAGGCAGGAGCAGAACAATTACAACATTATAATGTTTTTGGAAATACTGAAATCAATACAGGATTAAAAAGCTAAAGAAAGTAAGCAAATTGAATATAGTGAATTATTTTGAGAAGTAAAGGATTTTGAAACAGGGAAAAGGTGAGGCAAATCGGCCTCATTAGTTAATCAAACATCAGTAAAGAAAACATTGCAATGGTAAGGATTAATTGTTAACCCATGACCATAAGAATCTGTTTTTTTTTTTTTTTTTGTTAGGCTTGTTAGGAGGCATCACTATTTCTAAAATAAATGAAGAAAGATAAGATCTAAGGGGCTTACTCATCATAACCCCCCCCCTCTCTCTCACACACACACACACACACACACACACACACACACACACACACACACACACACACACACACACACTACTAAATGGTGATAATGGTACTTGCACATTTAGCCTAAAATGTTGTGTGTACAAACTGTGAAACATCTCATTTCTTTTCTGCAATAATTTTGACTATAATGGTAAGTTAGAATGATAACAAACACCATCAATTCAGATTTTTTTAGATTAATAAATAAATGTTATATATATATATATATATATATATATATATATATATATATATATGCATAACATTCATTAATATCCCAACTTCTTGTAGATATTAATATTAATTGAAATTAATTATTTCAAATTAGTCATTGTTTGACTTTGTTTCTATCAGGTGTTGCATTTTGGCTCATTTGTTAGAGATTGTTATTGAAGTAGATTTCATTTCTGGTTTATGGTAAAGGTGAATACTCAAAACTAAGTACACAGGCTGGGGTGAGATGCAATACTTATTTATTCATTATCTGAAAAGACAAAAAAATGATGTTCTTAAATAATATATCCAAGACTCAGTTCACTTATATATACTTTTATACCTGTAGTGCAAAGAATGAACCACTCAGGAAGAACTATAAAATCGATAAAGGATGTAATTGTGAAAATAAAAAAAAGGTCATGTGCTGTTTTAGAAAATAATCCAGACTCAGTAAATGAATTTCCTCTTAACAAAATACAGAAAGAAAACTATTAAAAAGATCTGGCTTGTTAGATGATGCTATGAAACTAGACTGGAATATAAAACAAAGGACATCACCAAGGTATTTAGTTAGTTAGTTAGTTAGTTAGTTAGTTAGTTAGTTAGTTAGTTAGTTAGTTAGTTAGTTAGTTAGTTAGTTAAGTTGGTTGGTTGGTTGGTTGGTTGGTTGGTTGGTTGGTTGGTTAGTTAGTTAGTTAGTTAGTTAGTTAGTTAGTTAGTTAGTTAGTTAGTTAGTTAGTTAGTTAGTTAGTTAGTTGGTTGGTTGGTTGGTTGGTTGGTTGGTTGGTTGGTTGGTTGGTTAGTTAGTTAGTTAGTTGGTTAGTTAGTTAGTTAGTTAGTTAGTTAGTTAGTTAGTTAGTTAGTTAGTTAGTTAGTTAGTTAGTTAGTTAGTTAGTTAGTTAGTTAGTTAGTTAGTTAGGTCAGTGGCATAACTGCATAAGTGATTGATTGACAGACACATTTCTGCCATGACCCTTGCCCAATGTTGCCAGACACGAACAGTAAATTATACGCAGACTAAAGAATAGAGTTTTACATAGCACATTTATGCATCTTATTTGCAATTATTTTATTACTTACAATATGCACAATCAAGCAGGCTTTCAACCAATGGTAATTTGTTAAAAATATGTCTTTACAAGAAACACTTTAGTCATAGGTGACTCTATAGTCATGCACACTGATGTCCCACTTGCCAGACTGAACAAGGAGAAAGTTACGGTCAGCCGCCTGTCGGGTGCCAGGATCCGCAGCATAACGCATGCACTCAAGTCACTCCACAACAAGTACAAATACAGCTCTGTCATTGTTCATGTTGGAGTGAATGACTTGAGACGTACCTCCCTGGACTACATGAAAAGAGACATGGAAGAGCTATCGAACCATGTGGCCAAGGCAGATATGACCCTAGCCCTGAGTAGCATCCTGCCTTTGCCCAGAATTATACCACAGTATAAGGACAAAATGACTGACTTCAACAATTGGCTAAGCTTCTGGTGTCATTCAAAGGGGATCCAGTATCTGTCTGCCTGGGACGACATGATCGACAAACCATGATGCTTTGTCAGAGATGGTTTGCACCTGTCGCCCCTGGAATTTAAATTACTGGCTAAGGCTCTTGTCACCCCATAGTGCCTTTTTTATGCAAGGTTCAAATGACAAAACCACCAATGTGACAGACAAGACATGTGAAATCTGAGGGTAATGCTACTCAATGCTAGAAGTCTAAATCTCAAAATGCACTCACTCGAGGCACTCCTTAAAATAGAGAACATCGATATCTATGCAGTGACTGAGACCTGGTTCAAGGCTCCAGAGAGCACCCCTGCACTACCAGGCTATAACTCATACCACACTTTTCGGCCATGTAACCTGGACTGGAACACCAAAGGCGGAGGAGGTGTGTCCATATTCATTAAGAATACCCACACCTCCAGACTAGATGCTCAGCATAATGCATCTGAGATTATCCAAGTGCAACTAACTCTGGGCAAGACCGCAATCCAAACTGTAACTTGCTGCAGAACCTCCACCATGCCCCAGGATTCCCACTCCTCATTTCTTGATACACTGGAAAATATTAGGGTACAACCCAACACCCTAATAATGGACGATTTCAACTACCCCACCATTAACTGGGAAAACTACACATGTACTAACTCTTTTGCGGAATGTTTTCTGTAATTCATAAATTCCAACGCCTTGGATCAACTTATCCACACCCCCACCAGGGGCAGCAATATCCTAGACCTGGTCATTACTAACATGGGCAACCGGTCTTCCCCACCAGAGGTCAATTCCTCGCTGGTCAGATCCGACCACAAGATAATCAGCCTAGACAACCACATCCTGCCCCCATGCCCCATTAGGAAAACCACCGTAACAATTTCTCCAAAGCCAACTTTACACTTCTTAAGACAGAAGTGGCAAACTTCACAACACCCATGCAGATGGACAATAGAGGTACGACTGCTGAATCCTACACAAATGCACTTTATAAGCACTTACACGAGTGCATGGATTGTGCTATCCCTAACAGAACAAAGATGCTATCCTCCAAAAAAAGGAAGCCAGTCTGATGGTCCCCTGCCATAAACAAACTCTACAACAGAAGAAAGAAACTGTTGCAAAAAAGAGTAAAATTCCATGACTGGAAGAACTCACTGGTCAGCCTCAGTAAGAATCTGAGATCCCTCATAAAATCCACCAAAGCTAGTTATGAAAACAAAATCGCCACTGATTCTAAAGACAACCACAAAGCATTCTATAGCTATGTCAAGAATCTCAATGGCAACACTCAGATCTGCTCTGAGTTACAGCACAATGGCACTAAATGTACAGAACCAACTGATATTGCCAACATCCTGGCAGATAGGTTCAGTGCTAACTTTACCCCCCCCCCCCACTCCCTAAAGGGCCCATCTCTCTACTGGAAGAATGCAAAGTTCCTGTAATCACGGCTGCACAGGCAAAAAACACATTCTCCAAAGCGAGGAATACAGCATCCATGGGGCCTGACAACATCCCAGGCTGCATTCTACATGAACTACATAATGAACTAGCACCCCGCCTAAGCACCATGTTCAATCATAGCCTCACCTCAGGCTTTGTGCCCACTGAATGGCGTACAGTGACAGTTATCCCACTCCACAAAGGGGGAGCCACCACGGAACTACCGCCCCATTAGTCTAACAAGCCTGGTCTGCAAGGCCATGGAACATATCATCATGGAACTTATAAACAAAGACATTGGTAATCTCCAAACCCTGGACCCCACCAAGTTCAGATTTGTAAAAGGCAGATCATGTCTCCTAAACCTGATAGACTTCTTTGAAGCAGTCACCAAAGCCGTAGATGAAAGTAAGGTAGTTCACACTGCCTATCTAGATCTCGCCAAGGCTTTTGACACTATCCCCCACTTTGGAATTATAGATGAACTCACTACACTAGGTATAAATCCCTATGTCACAAGATGGGTTGCCAACTGGCTCACTGACAGAACCCACACTGTGAAAGTTTCAGACTCCAAATCCAACTTCAGACCAATGACAAGTAGAGTACCACAGGGTTCAGTCCTGGGTCCTTTCCTGTTTGGTATCTACTTTTCTGAAGTACAGGCTAACACAGAAGGTCTTTAGCTAATTAAGTTCATAGATGACTGCAAACTAGGAGCCATAATTGAAACTCCTAATGATGTGGACATCCTACAAAAGGGCCTTACTGAGACAGATGCATGGTGTCAAAGCCATGGTCTCAAGCTCAATGCCAAAAAGTGCATTGTCATCCCCTTTGGTAAAAACTCTGTACCCATGAGCTACCACATAGGTGGTAGTCTACTTAACACCAAAAATGTTATAAGAGACCTTGGGACACAGGTGGACAGTAGTCTCTCCCTTGATAATCACATCACCACAGTAGTCAGGAAATCCTTCTACGTGGCACACTTCATCACAAAAGGTTTTTCATCCAGGAAAAAAGAGGTCATTGTTCCCCTCTACTCATCACTCATTAGACCCATTATAGAGCACAACGCCCCTTTTGGTATGTACCTCACAAGACATCTACAACAACTGGAAAGGCCGCAGAAATACCTCACAAAGAGGATTACTGGCCTCAAACAGATGCCCTACGCGGACCATCTCAAAAAAATTCCAGCTTTACTCCATTGCATATCGCCTAGGTGATCTCTGCCTAACATACAAAGCTATGTCAAACCCAGAGCTGTTGGACATGCTCCACTTAAAGAAATTATGTAAGGACTAACCATTGTCATAGAAGAAAAAGCACTTAGTACCCTAAAACTGTTTTCTCTTAGTTTGTTTCTAAATAACTGAAGTGCCTCTTGCTGCCTCACTTCTACAGTTATCCAGTTCCAAACACCTGGTGTTAGCCCAGGGAAAGTTTTTTCTCCTCCAGACGTTTTAAAACAAAGGCTAATGAGGGTAATGCTATTTTCTTGCCTATCTCTAAATGTTCAGTTAGGCTGCTTGAATTGTAATTTTTTACGGATGAATAGTGTCCCATTTTAACAGCTTGCAGGTCTATAAGCGAAGTAGAAATGTGGGTTTCACTATTTAATGATAACAAAAAAACTAAAGGGAAAAATACAATGAATGTATTAATTTTTCAATATATTAAATAAACAATATAGAAATCTGTGGCTTACAGTTAATTGTAGAAATCTTTGAAAAAAGATAATGTGCCAGTTTACAACAAAATCAGGACTATAAATATTATGCCTGTATCCTGTAAGGGTGACCACTCACGTGAAAGAAAATTATATGCATAATAATAATAATAATAATAATGCTAACAGCAACAATAATAATTATTACTAACCTTTAGAAATTTCTTTAAGACAAACTACCTATGCCTAATTGATACATTGGCAATCGTCAAATCCCCACCAACCTAGTTAACTGCACTGACTATAAAGAAATGTACATCACTACACTATAGCAGCATGCAAACAGCTTCACAGCTGCAACCCTACCCCACAGGAACAAATGCAGTCCAAACCACCAAAATAAACCCACAAGGTCGAACAATAACATCAACAAGGTTTATAATAAAAGGAAAATGATTTTCACCAAAAGTAAGAGGAGTTATTCCCACAATGTTAAAGCCCTTGTCACTGAAATAAACAAACAACTCGGGAGCTTTATAAACTCCAGCAAAGCGAAGTCTGAGGTTAAAATAGCTACCTAAGCCAAATACAATCACAAGGCATTTTTAGTTATGCTCGTAATCTCAAAAGCACAATGCAGAAATGTGCTGAGCAGATTGTGAAAAATGTTACCTGTAATGAGGCTGAACATATAGAGAACTTACTAAACAAATTTAGCTCTAACCTTACACGTCTCTCTCTCTCTCTCTCTCTCTCTCTCTCTCTCTCTCTCTCTCTCCTATAGCTTTCCATCAAAATAAAATTGAAACTGGTTCACCTCCAGCTATCACACAAGACCAAGTCCTAAAGTGCTATAAAAAGCTGAAAATACATTGATAGGTTCTGACAATATCCCTGAATGCATCTTAAATAGCATGAAGCACAATACATAATTAGATTGAGAGGGATATGCTGATGACTGACAACTAGGAAACATAATAACTGCTATTAAGAATGTAAAAATGCTTTGAGACAATTTGAAAAAAGTCTGAACTTAATGCAAGCCCAGTTGTGTTACTCTCTAAGCCACTAAATGTTATATTATTGCATTATGGAACAGAAAATGCTTGCCTTTGGTTATAAAAAAAACAGTGGAGAGTTACAGATAGACCACAAAATAAGAGTAAAGAGTCATTGCAAGCAATCAACTCAGTTTTGAATAGTGCGTTGCATTCAAAGTAAGAAATACTTAATCTGTAGGACACTATATAGTTTCAAGTATAAAAGATAAAAAACAAGGTCATGGGAAACAATGTACCCCTATAAGCATCAGTGATCAGGCATGTTTTAGAATACAATGCTGCAATGTACCGCTTAAAATGAAATCAGTGCAGCCCAGAAAGGTACAGAGACTCTTAGCAAGGAAAATACTAATAGTAGACAAGACCTGTTCAGGCTACATCAACTATTTCTGTTCTTTGCATCCTGCATGACAGTTTAGAAGGGAGCCTGTACATGGCACATAATTCTACAAACGATCTGATTACGTTTGAAAACTTTTACCTACAAACTACATCAAATGGAACCAGTGCAAGTTCAGTAACCATATTACTTCAGTTTGACCGTTAAAAAGAAAATAAACTAGCAGATTCAAAATCCTGTAACTGATAAAACATTGGAATAAATTACTACTCACAATAAACTTAAGCACTTACCTAAAACTGTAAAAACAGTGATAAGTTTATGTCGGGAGAAAACTCCAGCACAGGATAGCAGCTGCAAATCTGTTTCAACGTCAGAAGGCTGTAAGCGTGACAGCAAATCTGATGAATATATGAACTTATCTGCTTACTGAAATGGTACATTTCTAAATGAATGGACTTAGAAAGTAGTTAATTATTGTGTTGCATGCTATGACCAGCCCGTCTGCAGTGCCTGCAGACATACATCAAACAAGTTGAACCATACATGTGCAACCCATAAAATTCTCCCCCAGCAAAGCCAAATGACTGAAAATTCTCAAAAGCACAATACAGCTTAAAAATACAGCTTAAAAATAGCAGATCACAGTACAACGACTTGTCAGAAAGTTAGCAATGTATTTTTGTAGTGCGGAAATCTCCTGTCTCTCTATAAGTGAGGCTTCACTCTCGTACCCCAGCACCCAAATACTGTAACTGTGAAATTGCACGTCTTCAAGTAAAACTGAAGGACTTGGTTTACATAAGGGAATAACTGCCTGCAAAAATGTAATTGAGATCAGTGTATCATAATCTGAAAACTAGGAAACATCCATAATGTTTGAAGCTTTTCAAAGAGCACCTCAGTTATGTTTTGCTTTGGTTCCAAGTATCATCGCTTCAGATACTCTTTCTTTTGAGGTTTTACCCTTTTTGCTCTACATGCTGATTCAGTATTTTACGCTCAGTGTTTTATGTCTTGAGCTTTGACGTAAAGTAAAACCAGCTAGTCCAGACTGAAGAAAAGATTACGTTTCGATTCCAGTGCTAATACCATTTTATTCCTCCCGCAGGGAGCGTATCAGCGAAAGAGTCTCCTAGATCTGCTAGCTAAAGTGTTTTATCTGGACTAATAGTTTATAGCACGTTTCTTGTCAATGCTGTCACTCTCTAGGTCACAGGTGGGATACCGGACCTAACTGAAGTCTTCTGGATTACCTCTGTCTTTTGGAAGACAGGAAAATTAAATAAGTAGACATACTAAGTTTGGTTTATACTATTTTCCTGACAGCAAAAACTCTGACGTTTTTATTCAGAGGGCAAGCCCCCACTGCACCCCCATGTGGGAAGACACCCCCCCAATTAAAAGCACATAGTTAGAGGTCACAGAACAGTGGAGAATTTTCTACTGTTGGTCAAATTGCTTTAGGCGAAACGTTTTCACTGAAACAGCAGTCAACAAAACCCTGGAGTTATTATGAAGAAGTCCTTCATGACAGAGATAAGCAAGGCTGATGTCAGATACAGAACTGGAGAAAGCTGACAGAAAGTTCCTTAGTGTATTTGTAAAGTTTATGTATGCTGTATACATCCAGTGTCTTGACTTCCTGGAGGTGAGATATCATAGATGCTTCAGAGAGGAGCTTTCTGACTCAGGTGTTGAAGGATCTAACAATATGTCCACTAATCTGGATGTGAATGTACACATAAAATGATCTAACCCAATTGATTTCTGCAGGTGGAGACTGGTGACGGTCACCCTCATATCTATAAGTGAGACATGCTGCTACCACCACTCAAGAAAAAGTTAAAATAAATGAATCCTGGCAACTCAAATTGCACTATGCTCTCCTTCCATCTCAGCAGGCAGCCGTCTACCCTGTCCCCAAGTGTGTTTGCAAAATAAGGTATGTTATAGCCAACCAGAAGTCAATGCTTCATCTGAGTGGCAATGTACACTTGGTCAGTAACATGGAGCCATTTTACTGGACATTAAATGAGGCATATCAATGTATAACATTTTGTTATCAAAGTAGATATCACAGGGATTCTGACACCTCAGTGTTTCTCTGTTAATATTTGAAATTTACCTAGGGCATAGGTAAATCCTTTCTTATTTGTCAATGCATACCATGACATCTTTATCATCATCCAGAACAATCTCCAAGTCAGGTCGATAGAATCTTGTTTTAATATCCCACTTAAAACATGGTACCATGGTAGTGACATAGATTACTACTAGACTAGCTACCCTTGACGGCCATTTCAAGCCTAGACAACCACCCCATGTGAGAATCAAACCCCATGCATGTATCTATAAGGTAAACACCTTAACCGTTATGCCAACCTCCTACTGTACTATTCATGTTAGCCTGGGTTATCAGTTCTGGAATACGAATCAAAGTACTTAAGGTAAGGCACAAGCCACAGCCTTCTGATTCTCCAACACCAAAGGAGAAGGTGTACCGTGACACTGTCCTTCTGAGATTAGAGGACAAGTGATACCATGACACTGCCCTTCTGAGATTACAGGACAAGTGATACCATGACACTGCCCTTCTGAGATTAGAGGACAAGTGATACCATGACACTGCCCTTCTGAGATTAG
>NC_056735.1:114214110-114219110 GCF_019279795.1 Protopterus annectens | reverse complement strand
CACACACACACACACACACACACACACACACACACACACACACACACACACAATAAAATGTTTATATACTGATGCAAGAAGACTTGCACTTAGGGGTACGTTGGCTGGATAATATTCTTTAAGAAGGCTATAGATGACTGTCAATATATATATATGTATGTATGTATGTAAGTATGTTCACCTACCAGCTTAGTGCCCACAAACATCCATCCATCCATTCATCCATCCATCCATCCATCACCCCTTCTTCCCATTTTTGCTCATGGGGTCAATGTGTCACTTCAACAGTGAAAATAATTTCCATCCAGCATTCACACAACTAGGTAACTAGCCCTGACATGTTTTTTTTCCCACATCACACACTCGTATACACACACACACACACACACACACACACACACACACACACACACACACACACACACACAGACACACACACACACACACACACCCCTATGGGTCATTTAGTCTGTCCAGTCCACTTATTGCACGTCTTTGGAATGTGGGTGGACCTGGACCATCCAAAGAAAACCTACATGAATAGAAATTAGCTACATCAGTGATACAAGAGTAACCTTTCACTATCGTAACACACCATCAACATGCATGAAGTATATATTAGAAAATTAATAAGAATATAACTGACTTTATGTATAGATACAGATGCGTAACTACCAACTGCAGATTAATAGGATGGAATAATAAACATTAGCAAGTAAGTAAAGTAATGATCTGGTAGGTTGATACAAACTACCGATTCTGACGTATCACAAAACCATCAAGTTATGCTAGTTGTGATGCAATTATAACATTATACCATGACAGTATAGTAGCAACTGCAGAACATGGTCATGACTGGGATGGTTGTGACATTACTGATGCTGTTATTAAATTCACTGGTGTTGTTATTAAATTTAAAGTTCACAAGTACACCTTAAAATAATGAACTGGAATCATAATATACCTTAAAATAATAAGCTGGAATTATAAACACCAAAGAGAAACAATTTATTCGGATATCTTATGTAATTTTGAAAAAAGCTGGTGTGTTACTTGCGTACTTATTTTTTTTTTCTGGTAGTAAACAACTCAGATATATTATAACCAAAAACCATCTGATTGTCCAGGACACATTGTTCTTGACTTTAAAACTGATGACTGAGGTGTAGTGATAAAATGTGGCTTCTAGAAGTTAAGTGAGGGAAGGGTAGACTGCGGGCCCTTGGCAATTCTCCTTCTAAGAGCTTGATCAGAATAGAATTCACTCTTCAAGGGTCTCCCAGTGGAGCCCAGGAGCAGAAACCGTTATCAGGGAGGGAATCGAGAGTAGCATAAAAGTAATGTCATGGTGTATGTGTTCTGTTTGGGCAAAAAATGGAAAGTGGGTGGATACCTCCTGTTGTATACGTCAGGCTCAGGATTGTTTCGACCTTCTCTTCAATGTTGAACAATGGTGAGGATCACCAGTGGAAAGTGGGTGGATACCTCCTGTTGTATACGTCAGGCTCAGGATTGTTTCGACCTTCTCTTCAATGTTGAACAATGGTGAGGATCACCAGTGGAAAGTGGGTGGATACCTCCTGTTGTATACGTCAGGCTCAGGATTGTTTCGACCTTCTCTTCAATGTTGAACAATGGTGAGGATCACCAGTGGAAAGTGGGTGGATACCTCCTGTTGTATACGTCAGGCTCAGGATTGTTTCGACCTTCTCTTCAATGTTGAACAATGGTGAGGATCACCAGTGAAGTGAAAAAGTGGTGGATACCCTCCTGTTGTCCGTCAGGCTCCAGGATTGTTTCGACCTTCTCTTCAATGTTGAACAATGTGGAAAAAGTGTGGATCCTCCCTGTTGTTACGCCAGGCTGGATACCTCCTGTTGTATCGTCAGGCTCAGGATTGTTTCGACCTTCTCTTCAATGTTGAACAATGGTGAGGATCACCAGTGGAAAGTGGGTGGATACCTCCTGTTGTATACGTCAGGCTCAGGATTGTTTCGACCTTCTCTTCAATGTTGAACAATGGTGAGGATCACCAGTGGAAAGTGGGTGGATACCTCCTGTTGTATACGTCAGGCTCAGGATTGTTTCGACCTTCTTTTCAATGTTGAACAATGGTGAGGATCACCAGTGTATGACACTGAAATGATGGCTTGGCCCATTAACATCAAAGGGCTGTTTTGGTGACGCACCAATACCACCTGTATGTAGACCACCGTACTGCAGGTAAAACCTTGTCAGAAACCAGATTGTCATACCAAGTTCCACATATAGGTTGAGCTTTATTGCACTGTCTGGGAGCTGTAGGGCTTGAGGCAAAGGACAATACAAATGCATGGTTGGGTGGCATACGAGCTGTCTTTTAACTGCAATGGGGATGGCTTGCACAAACCTTTGAATTAAGAATGCTATTAATCCCCTGTTGGGCTATTGAACTTGCATGCCTATCCCCTGCCATAGACAGGGAGAATACTAACATGATGGCCAGGTTGTTGGGCTTATAGTCTCTCACAAACCCTAAAGGCAAAAGTGCTGTGTGTGTGATGACCTTGTAGCAGGGCAGCTCCACGTTTACTGCAGCCCCGCTACAGCAGGCAGTGCCTGTACAAAATAATAAAGCTGAAACGTTCAATGCCAGACAAATTTGGCAAGACCTGGTGAACTCAGAAAGTCCAGTACAATGTCCATGCAATGTTAGGCAGAGGTAGTGATATTCCTTCACATCATGTCTCAATACCTGTTCCTAGCATAGCCAGGCTCAGGGTCATTCAGAATTCAGCACTGTGAGTTATCAGCTGTATCGTGCCCCTCAAGATGATGTCTTCTCATAGCTGGGGAAGACCAGCCATTTCTGGTTAGCAGCAGCATATGCTGGTAGAGGCCCTCTACTCGGTTACTTAGAATGTTCATAAACCCTCCCATATCACATGCTTGGTATGATGGGGTTTTAATTATTCTTTTGGGTCTCTTGAATACTGTTTAATGTCTGTAACAATGATATACACCACAAAGAACCCAATAAAACTCAATATCTTATCACAATGACAGAAAATATCAAAATCAAAGAGATAAAAATCCTTGAAAATTGACTTCAAAATTTTATTAAATACAAAAATAAAATCAAAGAGATAAAAATCCTTGAAAATTGACTTCAAAATTTTATTAAATACAAAAATAACCACAGAAAGCACTTGTGTCACCTCAAGACTTATTTAGTCTGTGGAAAAGCATGCAACATAGTATCCTTAAAAAGCATAATTATATGACATGACAAAATCACTTCTGTTTCAAAACACTCCTTTATAAAAGGTTTTAATGTTTTGCATGTCATTTAAACCACGGTTGGTACAGACATTTAATTCTGCCTGCAAAATACATTCTTTGGAATCTAGAATTACTTTTACAGCATCTAGCATTTCCATGTTCTGGGAGATTAACCATTGTTGCTGCAGCAGATGCATGCAAATTCTGCATGGAGATGTTTTTTAAGAGCATCTTTAAGTGCTTAATGATTTCTTGATTTTTTAACATTCAGTAGGCAAGTGGTTCCAGGTTGCAAGACACAGATGTGAGAATCCTTTTTCTCCTAAAGTAGTGTTAAATGGAGGACTTGCCAGACTGAGACCTCTGTACTGAGAGTGTCTACGCTGATAACTGATTACATGCATTGAATGTTTGCATTTTAAGATTTTCAAGGTATTTTCAATGGCACATACAGGGTTTTGCTAAAAGAATGAAATCTGCAGATTTTGTTCTCAGCTATCTCTATTCTACAGGTATCATGAGCTGAATGTAAGACCAGAAAAGGCAGGCTATATTCACGTTTGGGTATTAGTACATTTTTGATAATACCTAAATGAGCAGCTGGAAAGGCAAAGATGACTTGCTTTGTATCAAAGATTTAATTTCAAAGTATAATACTAAACAAATATATGCAATTCTCTCTTTACTTATTTGTAAATTATGGATATCAAAAATGATTGCTGCCTTTTGTAGTAATTTCACTGAGAGCTTTTCTCCACAGGCATCTTCTTGATAGTAGGATTTTGCCCGGTCAGAATTTCCCGATCAATAAAGATAAATTAATAAACTGAGATAGGATTTAAAGGAAAGAGAAGGGTAGAATATTATGACATACATATCTCTGCTTAGTGACATTGTGAATGGTATTGACTTGGGATTTATTGGGGTGACAGGAGGAATAGTTGCCCCTCTCTTTGCGCTGGAGAAGACCAGTACATTAGTTTTCTTTAAGTAGAAGCTTATTTGTGGAAGATCAGCTACATACCTGTAAAGTTGTTTTGTTAATAATTTTTTGAGGTCAGAGTGGGTTGTACTAGGCTCTAATAGAGGAATATCATTAGCATATAGGATTCATTTATGATTTGGGAGTTTAAGAGGAGATCATTAACAAAGAAGGAAAGTAGATGTGGGCCTGGCAGAAATTGTTGGGGTACTCCTGTGTTAAGTGAACACTGAAGGGGGGGTTATCATATCACAATAAATGTAAGTTCTGTCTTTCAAATAGCCCTGAAACCAGTGATTTCACTTATTAACAAAGCTGAGTCCTTAAAGCTTATTGACAAGCAACCACTGATTATCAGTTACAAAGGTGCTAATCATATCAACAGAGTCCTGTTTTCATAGATTCATAAGTTTATAGGTGTTTACTAGGCTAACGACCACAAGGGCCTTTTTTAGCCTAGCCATGCATCCCAAATCTCTGAGAACTTCTGTTAACCTTGATAAGTGGAAGCAGGGGTTTGAGATGTGAAACATTTACAAGCAGGGGCCTGAGAGATGAAACATTTACAGATTGCCTGTATCCATTAGAGACACAGGTGCCAAATCAGGCATGAATTTCCTGTTCCCCATCCAATTGTCCACGTTACATTTGAATTGGGTTAGTGAAAAACTCTGCTTCATATGGATGGGTAGTCTGTTCCAGAGACAGGGTAGTCTCTGTGATACATAAATGTCTCTCCAGCAGGTCCTATTTATAT
>NC_056735.1:114101610-114211610 GCF_019279795.1 Protopterus annectens | reverse complement strand
TTATAAGTGATGTATAATGTTTGCAACTACAGTTGTTTCAATGGTGTCTGCGATGCATAATGTTTACAACTAAAGTGATGTCAATGTTGTTTGTATTTCATTTATATAAATGTAAGATTGCCTGTATCATACGTTAGAATTTAATAAAGATGTTTATTGAGAAAAAAAAAAACATCTGGCATTATAGGTAATACGGAACTCATTACATTACCAAATATTATACATATCTAACTTTCATGCCCATATATTCAGTGTATAAAGTCAGCACCATGGCATAAAGGCATGGAGCCTTCATTATATCACAGATGGCTTGATTCATGGCTACCAATGATCAGTTGTAATTTGTACAATAATACAGCTCCTCTTTATTAATCCCTTATGCATACCGTGTATGTCCTTCCATGTTCTTCTACAGATAGTTCCTGACATGCTAGTAAAAAGCTAACATATCCATTCAGCTCTTCTGTGTCTCTTTATTGAACATTTTTGGGCTGCAGAAGTTACAGAAAATTAACCCAGATATGTCACAGGTGATTTGCTCACATTGCACTCACTGCATACTGTATCCTAAAAGTGTTCCCAAGACACAAGTGGAGCGTCATACGTATACATAAAAATAAACCAGTCTGCCTAAGATAATGGGGGGTCACCACTTGGCTCTCACATTCACTACCAACAGGTATATCCAGCCAAGATGGACATATACGTGCGTACAGAGTGAGTGAAAGATACAGTAATTGGGAGCAACAGAGAGAGAGAGAGAAGATAAAATGAGAGAAGACAGGCACTGGCTTTGCATATTAGGCCCTGTTTATTTCCTAGTGACATTTTATTGCTAAACAATGTCTAAATGTTTGAATTGGTTTATACCTTGAACTTACATTTCTACCACTTCATACCTCAGTCAGAACTGTGAGAGCCATAATGTAAATTTTCTAAGAAAAGATTATAGTAATTATTTTTAATTACTATAATCTCAAACCAAAAATGTCAGTAAATTAGGTTATTTGGTCAATCTCTTTGTAACCTGGTACTAAATATGATTAACAATGATAATGTCCAAATGTTTATTAAATCAGTGATTTTTCTATTACAGAAAATCATATAATTTCAAATCCATATTTAGTCCATTTGGAACAAAGTATTACATTTTAAAATGTAATACTGTAGTTCCAAATTGATTACATGTGTTTTGGAGAATGCTTTATTTGGTTTAACAGATTTTTCTGGAAGCTGGTTATTGCAGTGGTGTCTTTTTAAATTTGATGAAGGAATTCAAAACTTGATTGGGTGATTTCTTGCTTGCCTATCAGTGCCTTTTTCTTCATGTTATTTGCTCCCTTAGAAGACAGTAGAGCCAAGACATCAGGGTAATAAACATTTCCTATTGCATCCCACTAGTTTGCATTTTTGCTAAAGGAATTCTGACTTTTCCCATCCTGCTGGAAAGTAAATATGTTAGCATTATCAGAGAGTTCTGATCCTAAATAAAGGACAAAATATATTTGGACAATAAGTAGCCATCTAAAAAGTGTTAAGCCCCCCTTCAGAAGTCTACTCTTAGTATAATAACTCATTCTTTCCCTATACGGACTCTTCCGGCCCTTGAGACACTCCTAAGCTATCCCTCTCAAGTTCTGTATGGTGGGATCAGAATGCTTTCTTTATCTCAGCTCTTTTTATCTGATCGTCCCCAGTTCCTTATGCAAAGGAAGTCTGGAATCATGATAGCTCTAACTCAAATTTAGATCTGCTGCTATTACATTGATCTTTGCCTGAAGTAACTACACCACCAGCCTCTGTCAGAGATGGGGTACTGGCTGGGTCCCCCTTCACTGTCTTCCTTTGTTGACTGTCTCCATACCTGCCTGCATTTAATTTATTTATTTTATTTTTATTTTACATTTGTTGACCGGGATAGTCCGACTGGATGCATGTCCATTTTCAGCGGAGGCCCGGGGAGAAAAGCTCCAAGGGTAAGCAGATACAGCATTACATAATACCAGCATTACATATTACAAACAGACTATTTACAGAGATTACATAAGTAAGCATGTTAAACAAGTTCCACAGGTTACAGTTAATCCTGAGCACAAGTCAGGATTAAATTAAATTACACAGTAAACTGGTTAACAGATTTTTACACGTTCTAGAGAGAGTTTGCCAGGCTTGATACATTGACATAGCCAGTTAACTGACAAATGTTGTTTGAGTCTACTTTTAAATTGACCTAAGGTGGAAAGTAAGGTAATATCAGCTGGAAGAGAGTTCCAGGATCTACTTACAGAGTTTGCAAAGAGAGAATCACCGGCTGTGTTATTAATTTTGCTAGTCTGAATTAGTAGTTTGTTAGAGGATCGAAGCGGTCTAGGATTGTTATAGGGGGTGATAATATTTTTAAGTGCAGAGTACTGTCTGGATTATAGAGGATTTTATAGGCCATAATCAGTTGGTTATACTGGATTAGGCTGGGTAGTTCAAGCCACCCAAGCTGATTTAGATTGATGCAATGATGTGTCCTAAAAGGCAGCCCAGTGGCAAACCTGGCAATGTGGTTGTAGCAAATTGAGAGTTTGTTAAGGACAGTCTTGTTTAAATTCGAGAGTAGAGGGGATGCATACAGAAGGGTTGAAAGAAGGTGCGAGCAAGCTATGGCAATTTTAGCTGGAGGGGTTAGGAAGGCTTTTATTCTGTAAAGTGACCCTAGTTTTTTATTGATGGTTTTGATAGTTTGGTTAACATGTAGGTCAAATTTTAGATTATTGTCTATGATGACACCTAATAGTTTTGTAGAGGGGTCGGGGAGATTATTGTGCCATCATCTGATTTTATGGTAAAGGTGAAAGCGGTAGACCTACATGCTGTTTAAAATAACAGCATTTTAGTTTTTTGGGGATTTAGGCTCAGACGATGATCAGAAAGCCAGTCTTCTATTGTATTAAAGGTGGTCTGGGTAGCTGACCATAACTTTGCTGGAGATGTGGCTGAGCAAATCAGAGTAGAGTCATCAGCGTATTGGATACAGCTGACTTTTGGGATGGCAGTATAAAGGTCGTTAATGAAGATGGAGAACAGCAAGGGCCCTAGTACAGAGTCTTGTGGTACTCCAAGGGTGTTAGGTAGAAGGTTAGAGAGTTTGTTCTGCCAGAGGACAGCCTGCTGTCGACCATTCAGGTAGGACTGAAACCATTGAAGGGCTCCAGTATCTAGACAGAATGTTTGCAGGGTGTGGACGAAAAGTTGGTGATCAACCATATCGAATGCCTTGGAAAGATCCAAGAAGAGGGCTGAGGATATATAATTATTGTTGCGATTATGGCTTATGGTGTTTGGTAAAGGCTAGGAGGGCTGAAGTAGTGCTGTGAAGAGGACGGAAGCCATGCTGAGTGTCTGCCATAATGTGATTCAGGATTAGGAGGTGCATGAGTTGTCTATGAATACATTTTTCCATAATCTTTGAAAGTGGAAAGAGTAAAGCTATTGGCCTATAATTGGAGAATTCAGTAGAGCTGCCTCCTTTGTGAAGTGGGATTACATAGGATATTTTCCAGATGGTGGGAATTTTAGCTTCTACTATGGTTCGATTGATTAGTATTGAGACGGGGTAAGCAATAGCATCAGCTGATTTTTGTAGGTACTCGGCAGGGAGTTGATCAGTAGAAAGTGTAGTGGGTTTTAATTTTTTGATTAAGGTACGGATAAGTGAAGTGGCGACTGGTTGGAAGCTGAACGCTAGTAGGTTTCTAGGGGTGCTACTTTCAGGACCAAGGGAGCTAGGAGGTAGTTGGCTAGCTAGGGCTTGAATTGTCTCAGTAAAGAATTGGTTAAAACTATCAGAAACATCTTCAGGGGTTTTATCAATAGTAGCAGCAGGGATCAAGGTTGATGTTTGTCCAGGATGTAGTAGATTATTTAAACCTGCCCAAAACTTCTGAAGGTTATTTTGATTTACTGTCTGTAAATTACAGTAGTATTGTTTTTTGTCTTGTAAAATTTATTTTTTGGTTTCATTCCTGGATTGCCTGTATTTAATGTGATCTTGAGGGTCTTTAGAAGAACACCATAAAGCCCATGCTTTGTTTCTAAGGGTTATTTTGAGTTTAGACTCTATAGAAAGCCATGGTGCAGTTTTTGCCTTGGTTCTCTTTGAACGAACAGGTGCATGCAAATCAAGGATCTCAAGGAATTTGTTGTTAAAGTATGCTACTGCTTCCTCTAAGGGGAAGTGTTTTAGAACAGACCAATTACATGAGTTTAGTTCTTGTTGGAATTTGGCAGGGTCAAAGTTTTTATTGTTTCTAACCTTTCTGAGCAAGGGTTGTTGGGAATTAATGGTTTTGTGCTTAATTACATATGTTAGAAAGTGATGGCTTAGGCCATCAAGGAGGGTACCTGACGTGTACAGTTGGAGGTGACTATTTATGCGTACCCAGTCAAGTATGCTTTCTTTTCGGTTGGGTTTACCTATCCTGGTAGGGGTGGATATAATTTGTGTAAATGCATGCAGGTTAATATGGCTGGTTGGGGATTCTGAGGAACAGGTGCCCCAGTCTATGTTAAAGTCTCCAAGAAGTAGGGTTTCTTGGGGGTATTGACATGATAGCCAGTGCAGGATATCTTCAAATGTAGATATATTGTTACCTGGGGGAATGTACACACAGATGATATTAATGCATTTATTTTTTATTAAGTTGCAATTTGGTGGCAGGAATCTCTGAGTTATTAATCTGAGGTGGTTGTATTACATTTATGGTGACATTCAACTCATATTTATAGAGTACAGCTACCCCACCCCCCTTCCTCAAAGCACAATCCAGCCTGTGTATGTTGTACCCAGGTGGTAACACTTCATTGTCTTTAGTGTTAGGTTTTAACCAGGTTTCAGATAAACAGAGAATCTCAAGGGAGTGGACATCCAGAAGTGCATGCAATTCATGTACCTTGTTATTAATGCTTCTAATATTGAGATGACAGACTAGGAGAGAGTTAGTTGACCTATTAATTGTAGGTTTGTAGCTTAGATTGCAAGTAGAGGGGGTATGTGTATCTGAAGTGAGTGGGCCAGGGTTGGGGTGAATATCACCACCAAGTATTAGGTTGAGTCTATACTTGGTGATGAACTTCAGGAATCTGTTTATTAGTTTGTGGTAGTGTTTGGATCTAGAGCTAATATGCCTGGGGTTGAGATGTTGATAGACTGAACAAGATGTTGGATTGGATCTGGTACTGTAAGTATGGTTGAAGGTGGAAGGATTTACAGCTGGGGTTATAGTATGGCCTTTTGGGACCTGAAATCCCATGAGAAACTGGTTTTCCTACAAGGTAAGGAGGTATGGTGTGAATAAGAGGGGTAGTAAAGAGGAGTATATCATTATCTGTGATTCATCTAGTGAGTTAAGGAACTGTTTTACCTGGTGATGCAACACCAGAAGATAGAGTGGTGAGGTAAAGGTACTGGAAGGGGGATGGGAGAATGCCAGATGAAAGCTAATAGGTGCTATTAAAATGTAGGTAGTAGAATGGGGGTGGGTGGAATTATCCCAGAAGAAAGCAGATAGGATCTAGAAAGTGGGGGAGTGGCTATAGTACTATAAATTTAGAGGTACTGGGGGTGGGAGGGAATTGGGGGCAGGAAGAGGAGTGAAGAGAGCCCGAGCATGGCGAGGGCGAACGTAGTGGGGCTATTGCAGTTTACAAGGTTTCCTAAGGTGTCCTAAAGCTATAAGGTAAGTATTATAGCTCTTAATGTAAGAGTCAATTTACTTAAGTTACAGGGGAAGGAGGCAACCACTCAAGTAGAAAAAAAGAGCCCTATGGCTGAGCAGTATGGTGACCTGCTTAATTACACAGCACTGTAAGTGAAAGCTTAACAAATGCTTTTTGTGTGTGCAACCTACTCTGTTTAAATGCTAAGAGAAACTGATTGCAGTCCTGTAGACACCGTTTTGTAGGGAAATGTAGAGTTCAACTAGGAAAGGAGAAAAGCAGAGATTCTAGGGTAAGCATGAAGGCAACAACAGGCAGTTATTTTATAATAATCAGTGCATACTGTGCATACACCTCACAGTATGATGTTGTCCTGTTCGATTCTCAGCTAGAGCGTCTTCTGTGTGGAAACATGCGTGAATGGGCGTACCTTCATTGAAGGTTGTGTGTCAGGGCTGGCAACTCGGCACGTAAAAATCTACTGCCAATCATTAGCGGACCGGAGTTCTGCTGTGGCGATCCCTAACTGGGAAAAGCCGAAAGACACAACAACAACTTTAGGAAATGTATCATCAAAATCATTTCCTCTTAATAAATCTGCAGGAATTTCATCAATTGTTGTCAAATGATTGTTTATCTGCCTCCTTCATTGACTGGGTTAACAGTGGCCAATGGTACCTGAAAATGTGTCCTTCTATAGTCCTAAATAGAGTAAACTGCCTGTCCATGTATTGCTCCTTTTTAACAATTACAGGCTCAACAATAGCTGTGTCTGATGGAGTAATCCTTTTACCAATGCTCTCTCTTCCCTTCACCAGACCAAAAGTCTGACTCATTTCATATGCAAAGCCATGGAAGGAAATATCATGGAAATGATTAATAAGGACATAGAAAATCCTAAAACACTGGCTCCAACTCCTCAAATGCAGATCATGCCTGCTCAGCCTGATGGACTTCTCCGAGAAGATCACCAAGGTAATAAATGTTAGCAAAATGGTACATACCGCCTACCTAGCTAAGGCATTTGATAAAGCATCTCACTTGTGCATTGTAAACAAATTCACAATTATAGGCTTAAACCTATTTTATGTGCTAGATAACCAGCTAACTCTCAGAAAGGACCCAAGAAGTTGGGATGAATGGTCACTAGTGACGTCCCTCTGTGCTGGGTCTGCTCCTTTTTGGCTCCTACTTGTCAGATGTTAAGGGCAATGTCAAGGTCCTTTTCTGACCAAGTTTGCAGGTGATTGCAAACTAGGAGCAGTTATACAGTCCCCCATGACATCCTATGGGAAGGACTACACAGATAAATGACCAGTGCCAAAGCCACAGCTTAAAACTAAATGCCAAGAAATGCATAATAGTACCCCTTGGGAAGTCAGCCACTCTGGAAAATGAACTCATTGATAGTACACCCCTAAGATTAGAGCCAGTAATCAGGGATTTGGGTACACATTTAGATAATAATGTGGCTTATGACCTATGACCAACATGTGTCTAAAGTAGTAAGGAAATCATTCTATGTTGCTTGACTTATAAGCAAGGGCATAACAACCAGGTCCAAGGAAGTCACCATTCCACTGTATTTGACCATTGTCAGGCTCGGTATTGAGTTCATCACGCCTTTCAGTATGTCGCTGGCCAGGCAAATATAACAACTGGAATGTCCACAGAGGTTGCTCACAAAACCAGCATGTCCTTATCAGATCTCCTCAAAGCTCTGTCTGTATACACTGTTTCTTACAGACTGTTAGGAGACAATCTATGTTCGGTATACAAGGCATCCTTGGATCCAACTCTGATGGAATTTTTGCATACCTGCAAAATGAATAGCATCAGAATTAATCGATCTAGGATTTGAAACTGTTTGTGACGTAAATAAGACATGCTGGAGGGACTGCCACTCTTCTTATGTGCATTAAGAAAACATTGAGGCTTGGGTGTTCATTTAAGTAGTTAATTGTATACAAATGCATCAGGTTGAATGGCAGGAAGATTAAACTTAAACAAACTAGCTAATGACTGACTACATGCATACATACTCTCACTCTGGCCACTCACTCAAAATGGCGCTCGTGCTTGCACATGCTCAGTACTTATATGCATGTGCTGACTCACTGGAAAGCTTCTTAAAGGTATATCACACATATCCACCCTGTTTACTGAGCTGTCTCATATAAACAACAACATTCAAATAGGCATACAATTATACAAACACTAATGAAGAAAAACAGCAGTCATGTACAGGTTGCCGTATATCTGGAAGTAGGTTTCAAGCTGTGACCTGATCTCGTGAAATAATAGTTAGAACTGGATTTAGCAACAGGGACAGTCACTGGGGAATGTTCTGCTTGAGGAGTCTCAAGGGCTTTCTCAGGAACGAGGATTGCTGATGGAATGTTCTCTGGAACAGGAACATTGAACAAGTCACTCAGAACTAGAGTCTTTGTCACAAGCAAGATGCTGTAACACTGGTAAAGACACTTGTAACAAATGCTTCTGATTTCTTCTGAATTCCATTCCTTGTGATTCCACAATGTACAATCTTGGCTTCTGACACAAATTTTTCATAAATCCAATGTGATCAAAACCTTCTGACATCTGCATCCTCACTATCTCCACCTTTTTTCAATGAACTGAGCAGTTTGCTGTTTTATCATAGTAAGACTTCTGCGACAAACACTTTCTCAACAATTGGTCTTTTACTGCTACTGTTATTAGCACTCAGAACCAATAAATTACTGCTGATTGGTAGTATTGTTCTGGTTTGTCTCAACATAAGCCTCTGGGCAAGTAAACTAAGATGTTTATCATGAGGAACGTTTCTGAGATTTAAAAATTTGAGAAAAATATCAGTACTGGCACGTCTGGATTTCTGTAACAGTTGTTTTCCACTTTGAACTGCACATTCAGCCAAGCCATTTGACTGAGGGCATTCAAGACTATTCATAATATAAACAAACTCCCACTCTTCTGCAGATGTCTTGAACTGCTGACTTGTAAACTGTGCACCATTGTCAGAAATAACTCGAACTACCATGGACAGAAAAATGTTGCTTCAACTCAGTAATGACAGTACTGGAAGTTAGGTTGGGAAGTAGGTCAATCTCAAACCAATATAAATAAGAGTCGACTAACAACAATTAATGTTGACCATTCCACTCTAAGATATCTGTGGCTACTGTTGACCAAGGTAGTTCAGGAATCTGGCTTAACTGAAGTGGTTCTTTTTGTTGATGCAGTTGTGTACTATTACATACTGAACAAGATGAAAGTATTTTCTCAATATCTTATGACATAGCAGATCAAAATATTAGACCTCTTGCCCTTCTTTTGGTAGAATCAATTCCTTGGTGGCCACAATGCTAGATCTTAATGTACTCTTGTCGCAAGGACTTTGGAGCAATCACCTTAGGACCATTCATGATGATCCCATTGTCTGACAAAATCTCATCTCTGTATGGAAAATATGGTTGCACTTCTACTGGTAAACAAGATTGCTTTGAAGGCCATCCTCAAAACTGATAAAGAGGTTTAGCTTCTGGAAAATTGGATCTAAAGCTGTGTGAGTTCTGAGCTCATCCAGATGTGTGGAAGAAAAATTACTCACTTCCATTACGTCAAAACCAAGTTGTGCATTGCTATGCTGTTCTGAAGTTTTTCTGGGCTATCTGGATAAGGTATCGGCAAGATAAAGAAGTTTGCCTTTTGTGTAAACAAGACTGAAATTGTACTTTTGCAATTTAAACATCATGAGTTGCAGTCTAGATGGAGCTGTATGCATAGGCTTTCTCAAAATAGTAACTAAAGATTGGTAGTCCGTTGATCTGAATAGGTCAGCCAGAAATATAATCAGAGAACTTCAAATATGCAAATACAATTGCCAAAAGATCTTTCTCAATCTGGGCATACTGCATCTCAGTCTAGGTAAGAGTTCTTGAAGCATAGGCTACTGGTCGACCCTCTTGAACAATGACTGCACCTAGACCAAATTACAACCATCATGGGAAAGAGTAACTGGTTTGTGAACATTATAATAGCTGAGAGTTGGTGGGTTAACAATTTTCGGTTTCAGGGCATCAAATGCTCTTTGGTGCTGTTCTGACCATGATCAAATTATACCTTTGCTTGTCAGCTTTCTGAGCGGTGCAGAAAGTTGGCTTAAATCAGGAATGAACTTACCTAGATACTTGACCATGCCAAGAAAAAGTTGTAGGGCTTGGACATTGTCTGGAGCCAGCATCTTGAGAATTGTCGTTTCTTTTGAAGGATCTGGTCATAAACTTGAACTGGTAAAAAGTGACCAACATAAGTAACCTCTCATAGCTTGAATTTGCACTTCTTAGGATTCAGCTTAAGATCCACCTCTTAGGATTCAGCTTAAGATTCACCTCATGTGCTCTTTCCAGAACATTCTTGATGTTTCTGTCATGTTTGACTTCACCATTGCTTCCTACTAGAATATCATCTACTATAATAGCATAGGGATAACCAGAAAAAAATTTGCTCCATCACATGCTGGAAGACTTCACTGCCAGAGTTTATTCCAAATGGCATTCTTAGAAATCTATATCTTCCAAATGGTGTACTGAATGTGGTTAACAATGAAGAGTTTCGGTCAAGCAGAATTTGCCAAAATAAGCTCTTTGCATCTAAGATAGAAAAAACAGTGGTGTTTGGCATAACGGCAGCAAATTCTTTGACTGTGCGCATTGGATGATGAGGCCATTTTTTGTTCAAGTCTCTTGGATCAGTACAAATTCTGATATCATCTGAGCTTTTCTTATGAGCTACTACCATGGATGGCACTCATTCAGTAGGTTCTTCTACTGGTCAAATTACTCCTTGCTGCACCATTTTGTCTAGCTTAGCTTTGACTCTGCTCTGTATAGCTACTGGAACTTTCCATGCTGGTCTGACAACTGGGCTGACTTCTAGGTCTATCTTTGTAGAGTACCCAAATGGTATTTTTCCGAGTTTGTCTTCAAAAATCTCATCATACTCAGAAAAAATAGTTTGGGCAAAATTTGAGCTGTTGTCATGCAGACTTACATGGTGGATTTCATTATTAAATGGAAGCAGTCCCATTTTCAAACTGTCTTTGAGGCCTACTAATGACTGCAAGTGTCTCTTGACTAAATGAAATTGCAAGTCATAGCTGTTCCCAGCACAGCAACATGAAAGCACTGCTGAGCCTTCAGTCTGAATCTCTTTTCCACCATAAGCAACAAGCTTCACACACTTGGTCAAATCAAGTTGTTCTGCAGCTTTTACTCTAGCAAATGTTTCTGTTAACATAGCATTGCACTTTGAGCCAGTATCTACTTTGAGCTCTAAAGGACCACCATTAACCCAAACATAACAAAAGATCTCAATCTTTGCCTACAAATCTACTGTATTTACTGTTTTACAAAACACAGAAACACAATCAACATAAAAAGTAGGGTTGCAGCTTTTTAATTGATTAACTTGCCTCTTGGAATGTCCTCTTTTAATAAAAGAATGCGCCTTTTTTGACTTACAAAACCTTTTGAAATGATTCCACTTATTGCAAGAAGGACACTGCTGACCAAAAGCTAAGCACTTTTCTCTTTTATGTTCGTGATTTCCACCACAGTTATGACAGTTGACTATGAAGCTAGGTGGGGGTTACATGTTTGGACTTTGCTGACTCACCCTTATGCTTCACTGAGCATGCTCTGGAATTTGCTAAAAAGACTTTTGGTTTCCCAGGGATTGTTACAGGACCTGCAGTAGCTGCCTTGTGCTTGGGCCTGTTTTTTTTTGACCATGTGCTACATGCTATCAACATGAGATTTGTCACTCTGCCTTCCACAGTTATTCTCATTTGTAAGCATACTTGTGTGCTTTTCTGTAAGCTTGTATGTTTGGCAAATCTCAATGGTCTTATTTAAAGTTAAATCACTGTCTCAAAGTAAAATCTTTCTCACTGTGTCATTCTTAATACCACACACAAGCCTGTTTTTTATCAACTCATCTCTCAAAGATCTGCATGTTTTAGCCTTGTTTCTCAAGTCAGTTATCTATGTTGGCAAAATTTCACCAGGCGTCTCATCCCTTCTGTAAAATAAGTGCCTTTCCATTGTAATATTCATTTGTGGGTTACACATTTCTTTAAGTTTACATTTTAAGCACTCTGGGTCTTCCCTTGTTTCAGCTAATACCACTATGTGGCAGTCTTCCCTTTCCCCTACAAATACAGCAGGTGCATACACAATGAACGCTCTCTTTCATTGGCCTCTGAACCAACTAAATTAAGCAGAATAAATGTTTTTGTATGTGCATCTTTCTCAGAAAATATCATATTCATGCTCAAACACTCTCCAATTTTCTGCAATATTGATATCAAACACAAGTGATGCGGATCTATGAAATCCTTCTGCCATGCCCACAGATTATAGTAAAACACAATACAAAATAAATAGCCATTGTAACTATATACAAACATTCACATACACCCAGTACTCATAATAATATTCAAATGCAAATAAGCTCTTCAAAATATTGTACTCTGTGAAATATTCTTTAAAATAACTGTACTTTGCAAAATATTCTTTGAAACAATTTTACTTTGCAAAATAACTGCACTGTAATATGCACCCACTGGCAAACACTTTACACACTTCGGATACTTTGAATAGCTTTAGTTAATACGAAACAGTAGCACATAGCAAAAAAATATGGTTGTTTTTCTCTTTATATACATTTTATGTAATTCAGATATTGTTTCAAAATTTTCATAATTATTTCAAATATTTTTATCAATATGTCACAGTTCTGGACATTTTATTTAATAAGAAATTATTCTTCTTTCGGCTTTTCCCGGTTAGGAGTCACCACAGCAGATTACCTAGGGTGCTCATGATTGGCAGTGGAGTTTTACGGTGTTGAGTTGCCAGCCCAGTACACAACCTTCCACAGAAGACACACACACACACACACTCATGCCTAGGGCCAATGTAGAGTATCCAATCCACCTACAGCATGTCTTTGGGATGGGGGAGGAAATCAGTACACCCGGAGGAAACCCACGCAACCACAGGGAGGACATTCAGACTCCACACAGAAGGCACCCCAGCCAAGGATTGAACCAGAGAACCTCTTGCTGTGAGGTGGCAATGCTAACCGCTGGACCACCACAGCTGCCCTGTTTAATAAGAAATTCATTTTGAGCTTTCTGAGTGCTTTATTTTATATTTATAACAAAAGAAATAATTTAAGCAAGTTTTAGTACCTGGAATTTGTTTCTGACCTGCTTTGCGACTCGTCTGAGAAGTAGGGATGATCCCACTCCAATATATTCCTCCAACTTTAACCAGTTGCCTCATGGCTGTAACTCTGGATCCTATTCTGATACCATGTTGTGTTTCTTATGTGCATTAAGAAGACATTGAAGCTTGGGTGTTCATTTAAGTAGTTTATTGGATACAAATATATCAGGATGAATGGCAGGAACATTAAACTTAAACTATCTAATTCAATTACTGACTGCATACTTACGTGCTCACACTCTGGCTGCTCACACAAAATGGCACTCTTGCTTGCACGTGCTCAGTACTTATATGCATGTGCTGACTCACTGAAAAGCTTTTAAAGGTATACCACACACTCTGATCTACAGGACAGGTATGTGTCTCAGAGAAGTCCCTGTCTCTGGAACAGGCTTCCCATCTATGTGAAACAAAGGTCTTCCCTAACCATAGTCAAAAGAAACCTGGACCAGTGGATGGAAAATCGGAAATACACCTATGTCTCTAATGGCCTGAGGTAGTTTGTCAATCTTGCCCTAGATTAAATATACCCCTTAAAATAACCTGTAAGGTACATACAGTTGTGGGATGCAATTTGAATGTTTATCTAGGCTCATAATGTCCTCAGTGGCCATTAACCCAGCATATACATATGACTTATGAACCTATGAAAGGATGCATGCTTTTATGGAAGTTTGGAACAGTTGCTAATAAACAACATATCACTACAATGATGCTTCCACTGTTATTAACCTTTCATGGATATTGTTCCATCCCCTGTCACTGTGGACATTTACAATGTACTTGACTTTTTTGGTTTCACTCGAAATATCTGCACTCAAGATCTTGGTGTGAACAAGAAACAATGGTTTCCTCCTTTCAATGTGGAATTTGTTGTGGTGGTTTACTCTTCCCCTTTGATTTTCTTATGGCCATGAGTAGGGCTAAATAAACCTATGTTGTGCATCTGTGGACGTCTAGATAGAGAGTTCATATTTTCTGCTCATTTACTTAACAGGGTTACACTCCCAGGCTGTCAACCAGATTTTTATAACATCAAGCAAAATACTGAGTTTTTACTTCATTATCATAAGTAGTCTCAACATTTCAAAAGCAGTACTTTGAGATCCACTCAACCACCTTTTAGGCTTAGAGCTCAGTTCTTCAACAAATTAGGGGCACTGTATTTTGCATTTCTCCTGTGTTGTTAGCTTTAGGAATTAAATTAAAACACTTATACTGACAATTTATCACATTAATATAATCCAGACAGTCTAACTTGCTGAACATATTAATCACCTTATCTATGAGCAGACGGGATTAAAACTTCATTTTTTTGCTGTGGCCTGTATGAGGATGGTTGCACTCAGCATCCCCAAATAAAGCTATCAGAGTCATGTCATTCTCCCATTTTGTATTAATGAAACAGTGTAGTTCTCTTACTGACATCCAGTGCTGGGCTTTTACCTTGCGCTTTGTGTGTGTGTCTGGGGAAGATTTAGCATCTTACTCATGCTGGTGCTGCTTTTCTGTTTCCTGTGCCATGACCTGTTCATAGTGAAACTTCCTTTCCTCCTATGCCACTCTCTTCCACCCATCCTTTTGCCCCTCAGGTTGTCTCATTCACTTCAGTCTCCAGAGATTGCATGTCCAGCTCCAGGTCCAGTTTCTACAGCTCAAACTGCAGTTTGACATAATCTCAATATATTGTAACTGGCCGTTTTGCTGACTAGGGAATACTTACAGCCCTGCCACACTTTTTCCAAAATCAATGGACTGGAAATCAATTGCATATATGGCAGCTATCAACTTCTTCTTGGACAGATAAGGCTGTCAGAGTTCCTCTTATTTATAGTCTTTCCTGTTATTTAGACCTAATTTTGCTTGTTTCATTACTCAGTCTGTCTAAAAAAGAAAATAACTTATGTCATACCTCTCAGCCTCTTAATGCAAGAAATCTGGACAAAGTCTGACAAAATGGTGGGACAAAGGCCCAAAAATAGGGACACATTTTAAATATCGCTCTCATAAACTTAGAAAGTTACTAAAATAAAAGAGTTTTGTTTTAATATACATTTTCTGAAGTTGCAAATTCTGAAACTGAAATATATGTCATTATTTAGTGATTTCAGTACTCACATCATCTGAGTGACTTGGCAGAAATCTACAAATTTTATGAGGAAGAGACCAAAAATATAAGCCAAAAATCTGGGCATTCTGTGAAAATATGGACAGTTGAGAGGTATGACTTATGTGCAATGTATTCATAATTAAAACTAACAAATAATGGAAAAACAGTGCAATAGCAAAACCAAGAACCCTAAAGGACTGCATGATGTGGCAATTTTCCAAAAAGTGATAGTCTGCAAACCACTTGTGAAATGAATGTATACTTGTTTATACCTACCTTGTGGCTGCAAGTGTATAAATATCTTCTTTTTGTGGTAGAATTGTTTTGCAGGCTAAAAAAGTCAAATTTCCAAAAGTTCCTTGCACTTGTAAAAATTAATATGTCAATGTATGAGCTTAAAATACATACTGCTGCCATCATGTTAGGCATGACCCTAAAAGTGACACTAGAGGCAATATTATATAGATGATATGGTCAGCCTTAAGAATGTGTAGCAAATGAACATTGCTGTCACAGGCTGTCACCAACACAAGGCACGTTCAAATAAGCTTTATACTGAACAGCTGACTACAGTGCTTACCAGGAAGAGCTGAAATGTTCATTGACAAACAGATGTACTCTCTCTGAAAAAATCACATTACATAAAGCAATTCGAAAGGGGGTGTCCTGTTATGTGGCAACACTAGGAAGTACACAATTAGCCCAGTCCTTTTAGACAAATCCCCCTTTTTAAGCATTAATCCGCAGTGGTGGTGCTGTGGTAGCGTTGTCGCCTCACAGTAAGACACTGACCGGTTCGAATCTCAGCTAGAGCATCTTCTGCGTGGAGACATGCATGAATGGGCATACCTTCGTTGAAGGTTGTGCATTAGGGCTGGCAACTCAGCATGTAAAAATAAACTGCCAATCATTAGCGGACTGGATTTCCACGGTGGCGACCCCTAAAAGCTAAAAGATACAACACAACAAGATAAAGAAGTCCTGATACTTCACTTCCTGCTTTGTCAACATTTTAAATTTGAATGACGTCTTCCAAAACAGAATTGCATAGATAGACCTAATATAATGCAACATAGCTTTTGACAGGAGATAGTTGTATAAGGAGCCTCCATTTTTGATCATTTACATGTGTGTGTATGTGTGGGTGTGCATGTGTGTTTGGGTTTGTGTGCATGTGTGGGTGGGTGGGTGTCTCTGTGAAACAGTTTTCCTTTTCAAAATTCTGAGGAATGTCTAAAGGAAAAAAAATGCTTCCTTTCTATATTTTGTCACCATTTGGGTATTTGCTGCATCTTTACTGGAAAAAACTATTTGGTTTTAAAGGTTTTTTCATATTTTACATTTTGCTGCATATTTACTAGAAAAAAACAGCTTTAGAATTTGTAAAGCTTTTCACAAACCAGACCTGTCCAAGTAATTCAACATTATGGCATATTTTCTTCTGCCGAGCAATAAGGCTAGAGATAGGCATGAGATTTTCAGTAATTCAAGGCTTCATTTCCAACTTAAAGCAGACTCGGAGGAATGGGGATCTCTTACTGATAAGAGATGCTTTTTTAAGTGCCACAAAATGTTTTAATAAAGTAAGTAAGCAAGGTGAATCACAACTCATTCTCCAAGTACTGAACTTACCAACTGAATGTTTCTGGATTTCAAGCTGACTCCATCTGAGTATGTGCAGTACATGCACTGCACCTTTATAGAGTTATGCCTGAGAGATGCAAAGCATCTAATTACCTGATGTGTTGAGCAATGCAGCAGAAATGGCTAAGTATAAGTAGTGAGCTATATCAACAAGCCTATTTATTTTCTTATTTGGCTTATGAACCAGGAAAGAGTATGTTGCATTTTTTTCCCCAGCTTGGGATGGCCTGCTCTCTGTATGGGTGACTTTTTTTTTAATGGTTTATGAACATTAAAATCCTTTTGAGGTTCAACACAAAATGCTGGCAAAAGAAAATATTTGGTCTGAGGATCTAAATCTCTTCTGTGACATCACCAAAACTGTTTGGAGATACAGGCATATCTCCCAGAGGATACTGCTGCTGCTGTGAAACAGACTTCCCATCCACATAAAACAAAGTTCATCCTTGTTCATATTCAAGATGAACTTAGATCTGTGGACAGGAAACAGAAAATGTACCCCAGGACTGCCCCCTGTACTACTAATGGACAGAAGCAGCTCCTAAATACTTTATCCCCTGCATGGGTCCCCTCAGATTATCCATGATATGATCGCAGTTATTCTCATTAAGGGTAATATATAATTATCCACCATGGGATGGGTAAGGCCACTCTATAACCAAATGGAATTGTTTAATTAGAGCATAAAAAGGGACACTGGCTTGGTTAAAAATGACCCACAAGACCAGCTGGCCTAGTACTTACTTATGAATCTGTGGAACCTCTGGAAGATGATACAAGCATGTCAATATAGTTCCATTTTTAAATATTGTCATTTCTGCCCTTTATTATTACTGAAAGCCTTGCACCAAAAAGGCTTGTGCTGCTGAATGAAACACTTTCTTTTTAGGTTCAGAGATAAACAGCTGATTTTATCTGAAGTTACTCCCATTGTTTTACCGGTGTGATATTCGGAATGAGTCAGAGCAGGCATTTCAGTTTCTCCAATTTGATTTTCAGTTTTCTGCAGTTTGACAGCTTTCTTCAAGCTGCAGATCCATTCAAGAAAGAAGAACAATTTTCAAAGCATTTTCCATATCTTAAACCACAAAATGACATTTTATATATGAACTGCATTTATGTGTATACACTTGATGACAAACAACAGAACTTGGCAGGAACCTTTTTAAGTCACACAAGAGAATTATATTGCATGAGTGTTGCATCTTTCAGACATTGGCATATTTAAGACCAAAAGCATGATCTAAATAAGGATGTTGAAGGATTCAGAAATAATATGAAAAGTCCTTTCTTTTCTCTCTGTCTCTCTCATATTTTTTTTTCCAAATAGCAAGTTCTGCATGCATAAAGTAGTCTTTCTTCAGAGGTTATTGAGTTAGTGGGGACAGAAAAAAGACAATTACATCAATCAAATTTTATTAATGGCAGAAGGTGACAGAAGGTTTGTGTATTCTATTCTTTGAGTATATTCACAATCTTATTTCTCTTGCATCCTTTCTTCCCTCCTACCCTGTATCTATCTGTGCTAAAACCTCTTGACCCTGGGAATTATAAACCCATAAGCTCGATTAGCCTCATTTGCAAGGCCATGGAAAGAATCATTACTGACCTTATTAACAAGGACATTGGTAATCTCAAAATTCTGGACCCAACCCAGTTCGGATTTGTTAAAGGTAGATCATGCCTGCTAAACATGGTGGACTTCTTTGAAAAAGTCACCAAGACCCTGGACGAGGGAAAGACAGTGCATATCATCTATCTTGATCTAGCCAAGACATTTGACACAATCCCCCACTCAGGTATTATAGAGAAACTCTTCCATTTTGGAATTAACTCCTACATTACCATATGGGTAACCAAGTGGCCCATTGATAGGACACATACTGTCAAAGTGGGTGACTTTACCTCTAGCAAAAGACAAGTCATCAGTGGCATTCCACAGGATTCTGTCCTGGGCCCCTTACTGTTCAGAATTTATTTGTCAGAATTCCAGGCAAACTTGGACAGCAAGTTCACTGATGACTGTAAATTGGGAGTAATCACTGAGTCCCCAGTGATATTAATATACTGCAGGCAGGGTTAAAGCAGACAAAGGATTGGTGCCAAAGCCATGGATTAAAGATAAATGCAAAAAAATGCATAATTATTTCCTTTGGAAAAGCTGACATCCCTGCTAATTACATTATAGACAGCACCCCCCCCCCCCAAGTGTAGACCCAGAGGTACGTGATCTGGGTACTCAGGTTGATAGCAATCTGAACAATGACCATCATGTATCCACAATAGTAAGAACATTCTTCTATGTGGCACATCTTATAAGTAAAGGCATTGCATCTAGATGTAAGTATGTTATAATTCCATTGTACTTGGCCCTCATCAGACCAATAACTGAGCACAATGTTCCTTTTTGCATGTACCTCACAAGACATCTGCAACAAATGGAGAGACCACAGAGGTTTCTCACCAAGAAATCACAGGGTACACAAAACAAGTCTTATGCAGAAAGACTGAAAGCCATGTCATTGTATTCTGTCTCTGACAGGTTACTAGGGGGTGACCTGTGCCTGGCTTACAGGTCAGACTCTGATCCAGCCCTGATGGAAATGCTACACACCCACCAGGGATCTTATCCTAGACTCTGACATAAACAGATAATGCTAGAGAGATAGATACACCTCCCAGAGACTGCTACATCTCTGGAACAAGCCTCCAATTCACATGAAGCAGAATCACTCCCTGACCGTCTTCAAACACAACCTAAAGCAATTGATGGGTGACTACAAATTTACTCCTGGGTTGGCATGCATATCCCTTCTGGACAGAGGAAGTCAGTATTAGTACCATAGACCCTTACCTCTATGAACTTCACTCACCTAAGCACCGACAATTGGGGCAACTTGGGATAAATATGGCTAGGCCTGTATAGGCTCAAGGGCTGTTAGCCTAGTAACCTTTTATGAACCTATGAACCTATGATTGAAGTGAATGAAGTCTGAATGAGGAGTCAGAGCTAGGATTGGGGATGCTGCATGCAGCCTGATGGCACAAAGTGTCAGATGTAGTCTGTGACATAAGAATGCCAAAGAAGCTGGAATGTAAGAATTCAAAATAGTGCTGCAACATGTCACTCTATATGGTACAATATGTGCCAGACTCTCATGAGATGTTAGATAATATAGCCTATTTTGCCAGAGGTGGCTTACAAAGGTTCATAGGTTCATACTAGGCTAACAACCACCAAGGTCTTTACAAGCTTAGCCATGCAACCCAATCCTGTTGTGTCCCAGAGCTCCTTGGATGCCTATATGGTGGGGTATGTAAGGAGGTAGCTAAGGGTTATATATGTGGGTGATGTGTTAGTTTGGGATTAATTTACTTTCTGTTGACCTGCGTCCATCAGAGACACGAGGGCCAGGCTGGGACTGAATATGCGATTTCCAATGATCAATGTTTCTTTTGAACAGAGTCAGGGATAAATTCTGCTTCACATAAATGGGTAGCTTATTCCATAGCATGGGTATCCTTTCAGGCACATATCTGTCCTTCCAGCTTGTTCTATTTAGGCTGCAGACAAAGTTTAGATTCTTGGATCTAGTGTTTCTTGTATTCTTTGTCTTGCAGATGCAAAATAAATCCATTAGAGCTAGCTCTGAGGACACCTTATATGCAAGGCATAGATAACCACTCAGTAACCTGTAGGAGATTCTGTACAGAGATAGGACCTTAAGGTGATCTGTGTAGGACATGATATTCATACCCTGGATTGTCTTGGTGAGGTACCTTTGATGGCATGTCAACTGTTGCAAGTGCCTGGTTAGATACATATCAAAGGGGGCATTGTACTGAAGGATGGGTCTGATGATCATCATCATCTTCTTTCGGCTGTTCCCGTTAGGGGTCGCCCCAGCAGATCATCTGTTTCCATTTCTTCCTGTCCTCTACATCTTGCTCTCTCACACCAACCACATTCATGTCCTCTCTCACCACATCCATAAACCTTATCTTAGGCCTTCCTCTTTTCCTGTTACCTGGTAGCTTCATCCTTAGCATCTTTTTCCCAATATACTCAGCATCCTTCCTCAGCACATGTCCAAACCAACATAATCTTGCCTTAATGGCTTTGTCTCCAAACCGTCCAACCCGGGCTGACCCTCTAATATACTTATTCCTAATCATGCCCACCCTCATCACACCCAGTGCAAAGCTTAACATCATCAGCTCTGCCACGTCAAGCTCTGATTCCTGCCTTTTTGTCAGTGCCACTGTCTCCAACCCATATAACATAGCTGGTCTCACTACCCTCTTGTAGACTTCCCTTTCACTCTTACTGGTACTCGTCTGTCACAAATCACTCCCGACACTCTTCTCCACCCAATCCATCCTGCCTGTACTCTCTTCTTCACCTCTCTTCCACACTCACCATTACTCTGAACTATTTGATCCCAAGTACTTAAACTCATCCACCTCTGCCACCTCTACTCCTTGCATCCTCACCATTCCTCTATCCTCCCTCTCATTCACAGACATATATTCTGTCTTAGTCTTGCTGACCTTCATTCCTCTTCTCTCTAGAGCATATCTCCATCTGTCCAGGATCTCCTCCACCTGTTCCCTACTCTCACTAAAGATCACAATGTCATCTGCAAACATCATAGTACACGGGGACTCCTGTCTGATCTCGTCTGTCAACCTGTCCATCACCATTACAAATAAGAAAGGGCTCAGAGCTGAACCTTGATGTAATCCCGCCTCCACCTTAAACGCATCCATCACTCCCACCGCAGACCTCACCGCTGTCACACTACCCTCGTACATATCCTGTACCACTCTTACATCTCTGACAGCCCCGACTTCCTCATACAATACCACAACTCCTCTCTAGGCACCCTGTCATATGCTTTCTCTAAGTCTACAAAAACACAATGCAACTCCTTCTGACCTTCTCTGTACTTCTCCATCAACACTCTCAGAGCAAACATCGCATCTGTAGTGCTCTTTCCCGGCATGAAACCATACTGCTGATCACTAATCATCATGTCCCTACTTAATCTAGCTTCCACTACTCTTTCCCATAACTTCATGCTGTGACTGATAAATTTAATCCCTCTGTAGTTACTACAGCTCTGCACATCACCCTTATTCTTAAAAATCGGTACCAAAACACTTTTTCTCCATTCCTCAGGCATCCTCTCACTTTCCAAGATTTCATTAAACAATCTGGTAAAAACTCCACTGCCATTTCACCTAAACACCTCCATGTTTCCACAGGTATGTCATCTGGACCAACAGCCTTTCCATTCTTCATCCTCTTCATAGCTATCCTTACTTCCTCCTTGCTAATCCATTGTACTTTGAGTCACTATCCCCACATCATCCAACCTTCTCTCCCTCTCATTCTCTTCATTCATCAAACCCTCAAAGTACTCTTTCCATCTCAACACACTCTCCTCGCATGTGAGTATGTTTCCCTCTTTATCCTTTATCACCTTTACCTGCTGCACACCTTTCCCAGCTCGGTCGCTCTGTCTGGCCAATCGGCACAGGTCCTTTTGTCCCTCCTTAGTGTCCATCCTTTCATACAACTCTTCATGTGCCTTATCCTTAGCCTTCGCCACCTCTCTTTTTGCCATGCACTTCATCTCCTTATACTCCTGTCTACTTTCTTCATCTCTCTGACAATCCCACTTCTTCTTTGCCAACCTCTTTCTCTGTATAATCTATGATATTGAATAAAAATCTATCCATCTCCTTACAGCCTTTTTTAGGCAATGTCAAAATAACAAAACTGCCAACATAGTAAAAAAACTCAAAGCAACCTTAAGGTGTTACTGCTGAATGCTAGGAGCCTAAACAAGAAACCCCACACCCTACAAGCTCTCCTCTCTATGGAGAATGTAGACATCCAGGCTGTTACCAAGACTTGGTTTAAAGCCGCAGAAAGTACTCCAGCATTATAAGGCTACATTGGCTTCCACACATTTTAGACCAATGTCATCACAGACTCAGGCTAAAGGTGAAGGTGTCTCAAGCTATCTTAGCAGTAAGTACTAATGTCAGTTGGTTAAACAGGATGATGCCCTGGAGTTCATCCATGTCCGTGTTTCCATAGACAAGGTTCCCTACCATGTACTGGCCAGCCACAAGTTCCCTTGTATGACCCACAAAGGTCACAGCTCTTACCTATACTTACTAGAGACACTAAGTATCTAACCAAATACTCTGTTCATGGGATATTTTAACTACCAATCTGTCTCAGAGGCACAATTTTTCCCGGACTTCATCAGTGCAAACACCCACAAAGTTGTCCCCCCTACAAATAAAATTCAGCCCAGAAAATCCAGCTAGATCCATAACAGTTAGGAATTGTACTAAAGCAAACTACATCCTATTAAGTGACATTTTGTCAAAATTCATGACTTCCCAAACCCCGAGAACACAGCTACCTATGCAGAATTATTTACAGACACTCTGTACAAACATGTAAATGCTGCACTGAGGCTGTCATACCTACCAGAAGTAAGCTCAGATCTAACACCAAAACAAACCACACTGATAAGTCCTTACCTTAACAGGCTATATGACTAAAGAAAAAAGTCATGGCTAAAATCAGAAAGAGCAACTCCTTCACAGACAAAAGATCTTTAATTCAAAATAGATCTAATAAAGTCCAGCAAGACCAATTACAAGGTCAAGCTAGCCTCCCAGGCTACCAAGAAAAGGACAGTCACAACACCTACTTCAGCTAAGCCAAGAATGTTAAAGGTAATACTCAGTACTCAACAGTGTGCAGAAGCGGTTGTAAATGGCACAAACTTCACTGACCAGGGTGACATAGCAAATCTACAGGCTGATAAATTTAGATGTAACTTCATCCTCACCCCGCAAATAACCTCTGTGAAATTACTTGTATCACAGCACCCTTATCTATCAACAGGGTCAGATCCTGTAGAAGCTCGCTAAGGCCAAAAAAACTGCATCAATGGACCCTGACAATATCCCCAGTTACTTCCTAAATAGCTTAGAAATATGACCTAACAGAACAACTTGAGGAACTATTCAGCTGCCGCCTCAAAACAGGATACATACCAGGTGAATGCAAGGTTTTAACAGTCATCCCTCTTCATAAGGGTGGACCATCAACTGACCCGAAGAGCTACGGGCCCATCAGTCTGACAAATCTAATATGCAAAGCAATGGAATGAATTATCATGGAAATGATCAACAAGGACATTGGCAACTTACAGACACCAGACCTATCCCAGTCTGACTTTGTTAAGGTAAGGTCTTGCCTTCTTAACCTGGTAGACATCTTTGAATAAGGGGAAAATGGTACATACCACCTACCCTGACCTGGCAAAGGCATAGTACAATGCCCCTCTCAGGTATCATTGACAAGCTCTCAGAACTAGACATTAATCCCTGTATAACTCACTGGATTGCCTACTGACTCACAGATAAGACCCAAGAAGTCAGGATCGATGAGACTACCTTTACCAAGAGACTGGTCACCAGTGAAGTACCCAGTGCTCTGTGTTGAGTCCACTCCTGTTTGGCATCTACTTCTTGGATGTCAAGACTAATGTCTAAGGCTTCTGGGTCATCAAGTTCAGAGATAACTATAAATTGGGAACCATCATGGATTCCCTCAATAACACCACCGTTCTACAAAAGCATTTAATGCAAACACATCACTGGTGCAAAAGCCACAGATTAAAACTCGGTGTAAAGAAATGCCTTATAATGCCCTTTCGAAAAGTATCCACCCAAGCTAATTACTTCATCAAGAAAATGCACCTAAGAATTGACCTGATAGTTAGGGATCTGGAAACATACATAGACAGAATTCTGGCATTCGACTAACACGTAATCTAGATAGTAAGAATATCATTCTATATCACTCATCTCATGAGCAAAGGTATGCCATCCAGATCCAAGAAAGTTATAGTACCACTCTACTCAGCCCATGTCTCTGATAGACACAGGTCAACAGAAAGCAAATGAATCCCAAACTAACACATTATTCAATATCCAAAAGCCCAAGGGGGACAGGTGCAGACCATCCTTGGCAAAATAAGGTGGCTCGTTAACCATGTACTCCCACGCTGATAGATATTGGATTCCCCTGGAGTGGCATCAGAAACTAAGCCAATTATTAAAATCAATCATTTTCTGTTCATACTGAGGCATTATCCTTTGTGAAGGTAGAATGCAGCTCAATACAAGGCATGTACCTGTCTATAACACATATTTAGAGAGATCCGTAATGTCTGTTTTCATATAGACCAGTGAGGTATGTCTCAGGTCATTTACACCACATGCACTATATAAAGTCATATTGGCATTTGAGGTGCAGTGATCTGAGTGCGTGCATGCGTGAGTGACGTTGCAGATCCTGGCTCCAGACGACAACTAACCATTATTTTCTCTGTGTCCAGCCTGGTGAGAGGAGTACCTATGTGTCATACAATAGACTCCCCTATGACAATAGTACAAGGTAAAGTGTTTGCTTTCCTTAAAAGCTTTGTTCTTGGGGGATCATTGGGTGTAGGCTTATGGGCAGTATTAGCTGTTGCTTTTGGTGTGTGCTTTAGTGATTGCAGAGGGTAGGTGTTGCAGTTTGATGGCTTAAGAGGTCTTTTAGGCTTGGAGAGGTTTCTTTTAAGTGCCTCAGCCTAAGAAGGTCTTTGTGTGTGGTGATCAGTATGTGTGAAGGATGAAGTATGTGTGTGTTTTTGGCAACCTTGTCTGTAAGCAAGATTTTTCCCTCCAAGGAAGTTATAAATGTACATCTCTCGCATACTGTGCTAGTTTTTAAGAATTAAAAGGCTGTCTGAGTACGTGAGACAATTCCTACATTTTCTCAGGATGCCTACATTTACCAAACTGGCCTCAGAGAAATTAGAAAATTGCAATTTCATGCATACTAGGGCTTCTGCATACTGGCTCAAGTGTTTGTTGACCACTTGTTGGAATTCCTATGTAGCAAACTCAAACTCCACTGCAAACAACATCCTGTTGGCACTACTAAATAAAAAGAAGCCTGAACTTGAGGCAGTCCTACAACTTAAACATATTCATGTCTTTGTAGTTACTGAAGTGTGGTTTCAATATAATGCCAGCACTCCCTTTATACAAGGGTTTAGTGACTTTCATTCCTACAGGCATTCTGGGTAGCTGTTTGTGTGCTTAAGTATCTGTATTTGTCAGAAATACTTTGTCACATTACTCACAACCATAACTTGGAGCTCCTGGAAATCCAGCATTAATAAATCCAATTATTAGTTCATTGATAGCTGCAGATCCCCATCAATTTCTCCTGAAGATCAGGAAAATTACCCTAATATAGGGTTGCCACCTTTTCAAATAGCCAAAGTGAGACATTTTCGGGACACACATCAGATTTTACAGGCTGACACATACCCATGGTTAGTACAAAGGATAGAACTTAACTTTTTTTCCTAAATAAAAGCTTATTCTTGTAGCAGTTTAGTTGCTTATTATGTTTCTTGTAATATTTAGGTATTTTAGATACAGAAATAACTATTTTATGCAACTATTACATAAAATATGGGACATAATTATGTCTTACAATCTCAGGACATTTGCCCTTTTTAATATTTTTTGTCAGGACACAACTGCCCAAAGAGGGACTGTCCCTCTCAAAGTGGGACAGGTGGTAACCCTACCCTAATACAACTGAATGGTTAAATATCAATCAAATAACTCTTGCTTCAGGGCATCAGTTACCAAGCATTAAATGACAAAATTACACCTCCAAGTTGTGAAAGTTTCTGCTACACTCTCCGAATGTAAAATTGCAAATAGTGTGGAAACAGAGATTAGTGCTGGGATCTCTCCTGCTTAGCATTTATTTTGCAAACATCGATTCCAGTATCCCAGAGGTGTGGTTGGCCAAGTCTGCTGATAACTGCAAACTCAGCCCTGTTATCTGCTCCTCCAAGGGCTGAAATATGCTCATGTTTTGTGGACTGAAAATGGTTTTAAGTCAAATAAAAAAAAAGTGCTGTATAGTAGCGTTCTGTCAAAAGGTGTTCCCACCTCATATGCATTCAGTGGAGCTCCTCAACAGACAGATGCAATAAAAAGAGACCTAATTACTTATGAGGAAAATTCTCTCTAATTTTATCATCATGTTTTCATTAGTGAGGAAAGCCTTCTGTCTGCCCCAGTTAATTTCCAAGGAAATATCAACTTCAAAAGAAGTCACCCTGCTACTGTACTCTTCCCTTTTCAAACACATCACTGAATACGATGTCTTTTTTGGGGTGTATAAATTAAAGCATATTGCTCAGCTAGAAGACCCCCAAAGATTTCTTGCCAAGAAAATGTTATTTATTTATTTATTTAACATTTGTTTACTGGGATAGTCCAACTTCAGTGGAGGCCTGGGGAGAAAAACTCCAGACAAGTACATACTAACTAATCCATGCCATATCAGAGTAAATGGGTACTATAACAGTCACTGTAGTCTAATTACAGTTTAGTAGAGTACAGCCAACACATTCCATACAGTATAACATGTCTTAGAATAGCTGAGGGACCACAGCTCAATTAATACATAATCTAGCTAATTGCTAATTAGTAATTATTAATAAAACAAATGTTCTTACACCTTTCAGTTATCCCAGTAGATCAGGACAACTCCCAGTAAACGTAGTGACGTACAGGATGCTCTGAGTAACCTATAGCTTGCTTTGCAAGCCATGATAAACCAATTATTACTTGAACTTCTCCTTTATTTATAAAACTACAGGCTCTACAAACACCCGCACTAGGGACATAAATCTATACCAAATACTCTGTTTGGAGAGAAAATCTCCTAACTAAACATATTCCCAGCACATGAAATGACTTAACACAACAGGTCAGTGTATTACTGTGATGACCTGTAAGGCCTAGTCTTGGTGAATGGATGAGTAAACACTAATTTACAGTTAGATTGTCACATATAGCCCTGATCAATTTGAGACTTAAGCACTATTAAGTACTTGAAAAGGCAGAAACAAACTTATAAGTGGGTCTACTTAAAGAAACATATGACTAGGCATCTTATAGACCTCATAATTGCTTGTCTAATATTGTTCCAATGTTCCTAAATTGGAACAGTGAAAGCAGAACAGCTGGGGGAACTTAAAACAAAGGAAATGTGGTGCCAGAGGTGAATAGTAGGGTACACACTATGAGTCAGAAAGGAAATGAGTTTCCAGAGATGAATAGTAGGGTACACACTATGAGTCAGACAGAGACATGAGGACATCTAAATGGAAGCCAAAATAACACTGATTAGAAAAAAGGTTAGAGAAAACAGATTACAATGGCTCAGTTACATGTTCAGAAAAGCAATAAATGAACTGGTAAAAAAGATTTGGGTGAGACAAGAAGAAGATACTCAACCAGGAGATGGATGGACAGCTTGAAAGAAGACTTGGGACAGTCAGGCGTGGCTGATAAAGGAGGTAAGAGAGCATTGCTCTGAATTAAGAGGGGGTGCAACCACTGAAGGAATATCCTGTCCCCATGTAAACATAGCTAAAAAGCAGATGATAATGATAAAGAATATGGACTTGATATTGTATGGACAAACTCATAATCACTTGCAAATTGTTGAAATTCTTTGGCTGCAAATTGGGTTCCTTGTCAGTGACAAGTTTGATAGGAATTCTCCATCTTGACTTCCATGATCAGTGACAAGGTTGGCATGGATCTGCTTTTGAAAATCATTCACTTAAATAAGAATATGACTTGCAAATTAGTTGTCATGGGAAATCTGAGTATTTCTCTGTTTCGTGAATCACAGCTGACTGTTATGAAATAACTCCACTATGTCCATACTGCCTGCTGCAATTATTTGTCATGGCCCCTTAGACAATGGAGTCTTAATAAGTGAATCTCTCCTTTGAATATGTCAGTGTTCCATGCAGAACTGACACACAGACAAAACTTAGCTATATCAACCCACAGCCACTCATGCTGTCCCTCTCTCTCTCTCTCTCTAACTGTCTCTGTATTTGGCCAACCCTTGATGCTCTTTGTGGGTTTGTCTCATGTTTTCTGTTTGTGAAGTCGGTGTCCCAATCCAGTTTTGGTAAAACAAGAGGCCCTTGCACTCTTGTACATGGAAAATTAATTGCATGTGTCTGTTTGCTTACCTATTCATTATGAATACAGTCATTATAGTCTGCAGGTCTGCATTTTGCTTAGTTGCTCCACTGAGGACGTCCATCCTGCTAGAAGTCACCAGTCTGATAGATGTTATGGCTTGTAGATATGCGCTTGCATCACTTTCACCATCTGATTTGACTGTCTCAGTCAATGCATTTCATTGGACATGGTAGTAGCCATTAGCAGTTGTTTTCCTAGAATATGAACTGATTTTACATTGAATGTCCTGACCCTCAACAACAGCCAATGAAATGTATGCAGAACTTCATCCAAGTGATTTAAATTTATTAGCAGTATAGGGGGGTGTGATCTGTCTGTAGCTGGAATCTGTGCAGACGCTAACGATGACACAAAAAGTACACACATGCTCATATCTACAGCAGGCATTCCTTTTCTACTTGGGAATATAAGATCATAGGAAGTTACTAGGCTAATGGCCCTAGGGCCCTTACAAGTCTAGCCAAGTTATTACCCTTATTTCCATGATGACCACGTATTGCCCATGTCCAAGAGGGACACAGGTGGAACCCCTAGGGTGAATTTATGGTCACCCATCCAACCGTCCAGATTGCGTTTGAAGAGGGTCAAAGAAGTACTCTGTTTGACATGAAGTGGGAGTCTGTTCCAAAGGTGTGGTAACCACTGGGAGACAAATCTGTCCCTCCAGCAGGTTCTATTAATGTCACATACCAGGTTAAGGTCTTTAGAGCGAGTAACCTGTGTACCATTTGACTTATGGATATGCATCATTTTCAATAAAGCAGGGTCAGAGATTGCCTTGTATGCAAGGCAGAGATCACCTCTGAGTAGTCTGTATTAAACAAAATAAAGTCACAGTACTTTCAGATGATCCCCATAGGACAAATGCTGAAGACTAAGGTACTCTGTAACATCACACACCAGCTTATACCCCTATTGAAGTTGGCTGCCTTGAGAATAGAACCCTAACTATCTAAGTGCAGATACTACAAACCACAAGACTTAACACACAAGCCACTGCTCTAGTATCTCTCAGTTTCTGTTAATGTTTTGAAACAAACAAAATCTATATTGTATACAAGCAATGTTTAAAGAAAAGATTCTGACTCTTTTACAGGATACATCTACCTTTATGCAAATTTCTCCTTTAAATGTAAAAACAGTAATTAATATAGTAAGAGATATGTTAAGGTCTTGGAATCAGGAAGGTCTATTAAGTGAAGAACTATTCATTTTTTTCTGATTGAACATCCTGTTACTCCAAAATTTAAAGCACTCCCTAAGATACATAAAGACCTTAGTAACCTCCCCGATGAGAACAATAGTCTCAGGGAGGGGTTAGACTACTGAGCACTTATCCATATGGGCAGAATGCACTTTAAAACATGTTTTAGAAGTCTTTCCTAGAATATCAAAGGGTACTGGCCATTTTGTAACTGGTTTGTATGAATGTTTAACCACACAAGGCAAAGAAGATTATTTATTGGTAACACTAGAGGTTAAGAATCTATTTACTATTATAAGCAATACCTATGGCATATCAGCCATAGAATATATTTTGACCAACAAGATACAGTTTGAACCAAGTAGGAGAAGGCTTGTTTGTGATGTGTTAACACTTATTCTAGAGAATAATGTTTTTATATGTTATAGAAATTGTTATAGGCAGAAACAGGGGATTGCGATGGGCACCCCATGTGCCAACTCATACACAAATCTTGTAATTGCCTATTGGGAGGCAATGGTCATTTTTGACAACATGCATGAATAGAAGGAACAACTATGCCACTATGTAAGGTTCATAGATGACATTTTTGTCCTGTGGAGAGGTACCCCAAATGATTTAGAAAAATTTGTTATGTATTTAGAATCCAGCACTAGTTTTTTGAGGTTCACTATGCATTATTCAATAGAGAGTATAGTTTCTTGGAGGTATGCCTAACCAAAGATACTGAAGGCAATTATAATATTTCACTACATAGAAAATACTGCTGGAAAAAACAGTATTTTGACTTATGATAGTATGCATTCGAGGCACACTTTTGATAATATAATTAAATGTCAGATTAATAGAATTTCTCACCTCTGTAGTGTAGATGCATGTTCTGAGAAAGAAATTGCAGAATTAGAAGTAAATTTGAAAAAAGAGGCTATAGAAAAGGTAAGGTAGAAAGAACTATAAATAGTAGTAAATGATATAGAAGGGGCTAAGCCAGGCCATGGTTCTGTACAGATATATCTTCTGAAGGTGATACATCTTCTATGATTAATGAAGGTGCTGAAGTAAGGCTAATGTTGACATATAGTAATGACATAAAAGGTGTATGTAACATCCTTAAACGTAATTGGAAAATTCTGCAGATGGAAGATAGTATTGACAACATAGTAGAAACTGATCCTTCTTTTGGCTTTAGAAGGAATAAAAACTTGAAGGATTTATTAAGTCAGGAATTTAGGGCTATGCATAGAAATATATCTCAACGTAAAGGAACATGTGAAGATTGGGTGAAGATAGATGAAGGCTGCCAGCCTAGCCAGATAGAATTTTGGAGATAATTATGTCATCTGTAAATATTAATGTAAACCACAGGCGTATTGTCTTAAATGGTAAAAATAGTGTTTCATGTGGAACTGAAAAAAATGTAACAACAGTGCATTCTGCTGTAAGGAAGCTAAGTCAAGCATTTTATGACTGTCTTTGATCTTTAAAGTTGGATCCTGCCTGTCTAGGTGAAGGAATTCTTGCTATTGTTCAAAGGCCAGATTGAATGACCAGAATGTGCATACATAAATGTCCTTAATGGTGTTGCTTTCTGACCTGGTGTGAGCTTCCTAAAGAATGTAGCCTGTTACCCTGGGAACCCAGGAAAGTGTGAAGAGTGATGTAATGTGAACCAGGAATGTGATTTTAAAAACAGAGAGAATCAGAGAGCATTAAGCATTTTTGTCTTGACCATCCAACTCATCAGCACTCTGCTTTTGCTCTATATGTAAGCTTATCTTAGACTTGTGTTTTATCTTAGAATTAGCTAGAAACTAGAAAGATTAGACTAAGTGCTTTTCTGTGATGTCAGAACTGTACTACGGAATTATTTTAAGTATTTCTCTGTGATCGCTGAACTCTTAACTAGCACTGTGTAGTAAAAAGCATTGTCTTGTGTTTTTAATTATTTGTTATTAAGTATTTTAAACCCTTTTTAACTGTGACTGTTTTGTGTAGAGATAATTTAAGCTCTAGAGTACATTGCAGGTATATAGTGATCCTGTACCAAGTCACTTTAATAAGCCTTGACTGTTTAGTTGCACTTACCAATTGGATAATAATATTGCACAGTAATAATTGGACACCCTTTTAAGGGCCTTTGGGTAGCTGGTAAATATTAGCTGGGTGGTGGTAGTGATTTCTACTGTATAGTCTGGGTAAAAGGGGCACAGCTGGAGAACCTGTGCCAGGCTTTCCCAGGACTGTCTGTGTGGTTGTATAAACTCTTCTCAAAGTGTGTGTGTGTATGTGTGTGTGTGTGTGTGTGTGTGTGTGTGTGTGTGTGTGTGTGTGTGTGTGTGTGTGTGTGTGTGTGTGTGTGTGTGTGTGTGTCTGTGTATGTGTGTGTCTGTGTGTGTCAGCTACTTGGGCAGAGACACGAAGCACTGGATGGACAGAGAGGGTACTGGAGGTTTTAGCGTGTCCTGGACTGACTGTGATCTCTGTGTGCTTTTAAGGGAAATTGCACTTTACTGTGTATATTTGTTATCCTTTCCTCCTATATGAGACACCCCTCACTGGTCTTTGTGGTGAGGATTGAAGCTCCTTGATTGCTGGGCCAGAGCATGGATGTCACATATTAATTGTTTGGCAGTGGTGGGATATCCACACCACATATTAATTGGTTGGCAAATACTAATTAGCTTGTAGTGATGTGGGTAGTGTGAATTCCTGTAGCCTGTGTACAGTGAGCTTTGAAGGTGTTTTGTACTCTAAATCAGTCAGGCAGTGAATACGCAGAGTTCAGATCACAATTTATTTCATTAGCTTAGTTAGTCAGGGTGAGCAGGCAGCATGTCAGCAGAGGAGTATGGAAAGATGACAAGGAGCCAGCTAGCTGAGACATGCCAGGCTAGGGGAATGGTGCATGGAAACCTGACTAAAGCAGACCTGATTGCAGCCTTGGATACAGCTGCATCAGAAAACAGCAACCAGGAGGACAATCACACTGGCAGTGGAGATATAATATCCTCGGAGAATGGACAGCTCAACCTTTCTGCAGAGGACTTAAAAATCCATCTGGAGCTAAAGAGACTTGAGTTAGAGGCCAGGTGTTTGGCGACATAAGCAGCTGAGAGACTGAGGAGTCTGCAGGCTGAAGAGAATGAGAAGCTGCTATGCCTGGAAGCTGAGGAAAAGGAGCGGCAGAGGAAGCATGAGAGGGAAATGCTGACTCTTCACCAGAGTTGTGGAGGTAATGGGGAAGGGAGTAACTGGACCCCCAAAGCACAAAAGGTCAATAATTTTTTTCCGCAGTTTAAAGAGGGGAATAATTTTGATAGTTTCATTCATGTTTGAGAGGGTATGCAAACAGTATGGTGTTGACCAAAGTCTCTGGGTACGGTTCCTGACCACCTTACTCCATGGTAAAGCTGTAACTGTTTTGTCAAAAATGTCTGACATTGCATGTTTTGATTATACTGCTGTTAAAAATCACTTGTTAGAATTGTTTAAGCTAACACCTGAAATGTATAGAAAAAGGTTTTGTGAGCATAGACGCAAGGCAGATGAAAGTGTGTGTGAATATGTTGCTGAACTGAGCACTTATTTCCATAGGTGGGGGAGTGGATGTCAGGTCATCACTTTTGAAGGGCTGGCAGACATTTTGGTGAGGGAACAAGTCCTTAGCACTTTGCCTGAGGACAATAGGATCTGGTTAACTGATAGACAATGTGCTACCTCAGATGAGTTGGGGAAGATCTATACCTGGCAAGCAGGGCAGCCCTGCACAGGAAAAGGACCACCAGTACAGCTCATGGGTCCAAAGGAACCCATTGCAGGTAGCACAGACTGCCCCAACAGAATCTTCCAGTAGCAGGGGAAGTCACTAGTCCAGATACACATCCAGGAGCTAGGGTTAAATGTTTTGAATGCAAACAGTGGGGCCATGTGGCATACAGGTGTCCACGGAGGCAAGGTGGGGAACAAAAGGTGAGGGAGCTGGTAAGTGGGAAAGACAAAATACCAATAGTAGGTTGTCTTGAGACAACAAGGGTGCCAAACTACCATCCTGCAGATGTCCTGATAGGGAAGGATTTGGATGAGGCAGTACCATGTGTTTGTGGAGTTACATGCAGTCAAGCTAGGAGACAAGCAAGTGGGTCTGGTAGCCTGGGGGAGACCCAGACAGACTGCATATTTACAGCCAGGACTGGTGAGGTGGTTACTTCAGGGATGGAGCTACCCAGTAGCAGTGAGACTGAAGGTGAGATACAGCTGCTTGTGGGTACTGATGGTCCCTTAGACAGAGTGACTGCAAATGTACAGGTGAGTAGTAATATCCAGGCTGACAGTAAAGCACCACTGTTAGAGGATGCCAGACTTCCTGTGGAAGGGGAGCTGGGAAGGGTTACAAGGAGAGAGTTGAGACAGGCTCAGCTCTCAGACCCTACATTGCAAGGCCTAAGGCAGGTAGCTAGGGAGGCACCTGATTCTCAAGGAAAGGGGGAATCTGTATACTGGGACAAAGGGTTGCTATACAGAGAGTGGACCACTGAAGGAGGGCTAGAAGGTAAGAGAGTACAGCAGTTGGTAGTGCCTAGAGCCTACTATCTGGGGCTTCTAGCCATAGCCCATGATATTCCATTTGCAGGTCATATGGGCATAAAACATACAAAGAGGTGTATAATACAGAACTTCTATTGGCCTGGAATTTCCAGAGATGTAACAGGGTACTGCAGGACCAGTGAGCAGTGCCAAAAGGTAGGCAAGGCAGGAGACAAGGCATGAGCTCCTTTGATGCCTTTGCCTGTGATTGAGTAGCCATTTCAGAGGGCAGCTATGAATATTGCAGGTCCTCTGAGTACCCCAAGTTCCACAGGAAAAATGTATATGCTAGCGGTAGTGGATAATGCTACACGATACCCTGAGGCGGTGGCTTTGTCCTCCATTGAGGCAGAGAAGGTGGCAAATGCATTGTTGGAGATTTTCAGCAGGGTAGGTTTCCCAAAAGAAATACTGCCTGACAGAGGTGCCAATTTCATGTCAGACCTGCTGGCTTGTCTGTGGAAGTCCTGTGAGGTGAAGCACATGAAGACTACCCCGTACCATCCCTAGACTAATGGTCCTGTTGAGAGGTTAAACTCTACAATCAAGTCCATGCTATGGGCATTTGCATATCAGTTTAAGAGTGAATGGGACAAATATTTTCCCCATCTGTTGTTGGCTTACAGAGAGGTTCCCTAGGAATCCACAGGTTTTTCACCCTTTGAGTTGCTGTGTGGGCATAGGATGAGATGACCTCTAGATTTAATTTGAGATGAGTGGGAAGGTGAGTATGAGTCTCACATGGTGTCTGTTGTGGCATACATCCTAAACCTCAGGTACAAGGCTCAGGGAACTCATGGGCTTAGCCCAGGAGAACCTGGCAGAAGCCCAACAACAGAAAAAGGTCTGGTATGACAGGAATACTCAAGCTAGAGAGTATGCTGTAGGGCAGCAGGTAATGGTTCTCATTCCTGTCAGACACAACAAGCTGCAAGCAGCTTGGGAGGGACCCTACAAGGTGGTAAGAAAGGTACGTGATGTTAACTACATGGTGGAACTGCTAGGCAGAAGGCAGGGGCACAAATTGTACCATGTTAACATGAAACCTTACCATGACAGGGAGGCCCTTGTTCTGAACATTTACAGTGGATTGCAGGAAGAGTCTGAGGGAGATCTGGGGACTGATGTCTTCAGTGAGGCTCAGGCTGACACCTCAGTGGAAGGGGTAGCAGTGTCCCAGCAGCTATCTCCTCCCCATGATCGAGAAATCTGAGCAGTGTGGCAGGAATTCAGGGACATGTTTTACTGGGAAACCAGGGTGCACCCACCTGGGACAGCACCAGGTAGATACAGGACCCCAAAGGCCTATTAGGCAGGCCCTTTATAGAGTGCCTGAGAGAGTCAAACAGACTCTGAGGGAGGAGGTATAGGAGATGTTGGAACTAGGGGTGATTCAAGAGTCCTACAGTCCCTGGGCCTCCCCAGTGGTTCTGGTGCCAAAGAAGGATGGCAGCACCAGGTTCTGTGTGGACTACAGGAAATTAAATAGTCACACAGAGTCAGATGCCTACCCCATGCATAGGACAGATGAGGCCCTAGAGCAGCTGGGTGGAGCTAAGAATCTTACAACCATTGATCTTACCAAGGGTTACTGGCAGGTGCCCTTGACTCCCAGTGCTAGAGAGAAGTCAGCTTTTGTGATTCCTTTTGGCTTGTATGAGTTCACAAAGATGCCCTTTGGGATGAAGAATGCCCCAGCAACATTCCAGAGGCTGGTAGATCATATCCTAGCAGGAGCAGGAGGGTTTGCCCTTGCGTACCTAGATGATATTGCCATCTACAGCCATTCCTGGACAGAGCACCTTCAACATGTCAAGGAGATGCTGGGCAGACTACAGAGGGCAGGGTTGACCATTAAGCTGAGCAAATGTCAGGTGGGTATGGCAGAGGTCTTCTACCTAAGACATAGAGTGGGGAGTGGTAAGATAAGGCCAGAACCTGCCAAAGGGAAGCCATTCAGACATGGCCTGCATCTGTTACTAAAAAGCAGGTGAGGGCATTTTTAGGGACAGCAGGGTACTACAGAAAGGTCGTCCCCAGTTTTAGTACCATAGCTGCTCCCCTCACAGACCTGACAATGAAGAACAGTCCAGATAAGGTAGTGTGGACCCCAGCATGTGAGCAGACATTCCAGAAGCTTAAAGAAGCTTTGGGAGGACCCCCTGTGTTAGCCAGTCCAGATTACAGCAAAGAATTTGTTGTGCAGGTGGATGCTCTGAACCATGGGATGGGGGCTATACTCAGCTAGATTTCTTCAGAGGGGGAAGAGCACTCAGTGTTTTATCTCAGTAATAGGCTCCAACCCAGGGAGAAATGCTATGCAGCTGTAGAAAAGGAATATCTAGCGATAGCGTGGGCACTATAGAAACTTCAGCCTTATCTGTATGGAAGGAAATTCACTGCTATGACAGATCACAGCCCCTTAACATGGTTAAACAGAACCAGCCAGCAAAATGCCAAGTTGCTAAGATGGATCCTGGGGTTTCAAGCATATATGGTTGTGCAACACCGCAGTGGGATTGGCAGTGCCAGTGCAGATGGGATCTCAAGACAGGGAATGGGGTAAGGTGCATTCAGATAGACCTAACTCCCTCAAGCAGTGTTTCTCAATGGACACTTGAAAAACTAGCTTGAGTTCTCCAGGGGGGGAGATATTTGAAGATTGGGTGAAGATAGATGAAGGCTGCCAGCCTAGCCAGATAGAATTTTGGAGATAATTCTGTCATCTGTAAATAAAAATGTAAACCACAGACCTGTTGTCTAAAATGGTAAAAATAGTGCTACATGTGGAACTGAAAAAAAATGCAACAACAGTGCACTGTAAGGAAGCTAAGTCAAGCATTTTATGACTGTCTTTGATCTTTAAAGTTGGCTCCGGCCTGTCTAGGTGAATTAATTCTTGCTATTGTTTTAAGGCCAGATTTAATGGCCAGAATTTGCATGCATAAATGTCCTTAATGGCTTTGCTTCCAGACCTGGTGTGAGCTTGCTAAAGAATGTAGCCTGTTAGACTGGGAACCCAGGAAAGTGTGAAGAATGATGTAATGTGAACCAGGAATGTGATTTTAAAAACAGAGAGAATCAGAGAGCATTAAGCACTTTTGTCTTGACCATCAAACTTATCAGCACTCTGCCTTTGCTCTATATGTAAGTTCATAGGTTCATAGGTTCATAGGTAGGTACTAGGCTATCGGCCCTGGGGCCTATACAAGCCCAGCCAAAAATGTACCCTGGCTTTTACAGCCCAAGAAAATTATTTTCCTGTGCCACTGTCGAGCAGAGCCACAGAGGTGATCCCTGGGGTGAATTTCCTATTTCCCATCCAATCATCAAGATTTTTCTTGAAGAGTGCTAATGAGGAGCTTTGTTTGATATAGATAGGTAGTTTATTTCAGAGTATGGGAAGTCTCTGGGACAGGAATCTATCCCTCCGGCATGTTCTGTTTATTGTGGTGACAAGGTTTAGGTCCCTAGAGTGTGTAGGTAAGAGGGATTGGGATTTCTTTAAGTGGAGCATGTCCAGCAGCTCTGAGTTTGACATAGCTTTGTATGTTAGGCAGAGATCACCTCTGAATAGGCGATATGAGACAGAGTAAAGCTGGAGACCGTCTGCATAGGGCATCTGTTTGAGGCCGATAATCCTCTTTGTGAGGTATTTCTGTTGCCTATCCAGTTGTTGTAGATGTCTTGTGAGGTACATACCAAAAGGGGCATTGTACTCTATAATGGGTCTAATGATTGATGAGTAGAGGGGAACAATGACCTCTTTTTTTCTGGATGAGAAACCTTTTGTGATGAGGTGTGCCATGTAGAAGGATTTCCTAACTACTGTGGCAATGTGATTATCAAAGGAAAGACTACTACCCACCTGTGTCCCAAGGTCTCTTATCACACTTTCGGTGTTAAGTATGCTACCGCTTATGTTGTAGCTCATGGGTACAGAGTTTTTACCAAAGGGGATGACAATGCACTTTTTGGCATTGAGCTTGAGGCCATGGCTTTGACACCAGGCATCTGTCTCAGTGAGGCCCTTTTGTAGGATGTCCACATCGTTAGGAGTTTCGATTATGGCTCCTAGTTTGCAGTCATCTGCGAACTTCATTAGCCAAAGACCTTCTGTGTTAGCCTGTACTTCAGAGAAGTAGATACCAAACAGGAGAGGATCCAGGACTGAACACTGTGGTACTACAGTTGTCACTGGTCTGAAGTCGAATTTCGAGTCTGCTACTTTCACAGTGTGGGTTCTGTCAGTGAGACAGTTGGCAACCCATCTTGTGACATAGGGATTTATACCTAGCTTAGTGAGTTTATCTATAATTCCAGGGTGTGGAATGGTGTCAAAAGCCTTGGCAAGATCTGTAGAGGCTGTGTGAACCACCTAACCCTTGTCTACGGCTTTGGTGACTGCTTCAAAGAAATCTATCAGGTTTAGGAGACATGATCTGCCTTTTACAAACCCGAACTGGGTGGGGTCCAGAGTTTGGAGATTACCAATGTCTTTGATTATAAGTTCCATGATGATATGTTCCATGGCCTTGCAGACCAGGCTCGTCAGGCTAATGGGGGGGTAGTTCCCAGGGTCCGTGTTGGCTCCCCCCTTGTGGAGTGGGATAACCATCGCTGTGCGCCATTCAGCAGGCACAAAGCCTGATGTGAGGCTATGATTGAACATGGTACTTAGGTTTATTTTAGACTTGTGTTTTCTCTTAGAAATAGCTAGAAACTAGAAAGATTAGACTAAGTGTTTTTCTGTGATGTCAGAACTGTACTACGGAATTATTTTAAGAATTTCTCTGTGATCTCTGAACTCTTGACTAGCTCTGTGTAATACAAAGTATTGTCTTGTGTTTTGTAATTATTTATTAAATATTTTTAAACCCTTTTAACTGTGGCTGTTTTGTGTAGAGATAATTTAAGCTCTAGAGTACATTGCATGTATATAGTGATCCTGTATCAAGTCACTCTAATAAGCCTTGACTGCTTAGTCGCAGTTACCAATTGGATAATAATATTGCACAGTAATAATTGGACACCATTTTAAGGGCCTTTGGGTAGCTGATTAATATTAGCTGGGTGGTGGCAGTGATTTCTACCGTATAGTCTGGGTAAAAGGGCACAGCTGGAGAACCTGTGCCAGCCTTTCCCAGTAGTGTTTGTGTGGTTGTATAAACTCTTCTCAAAGTGTGTGTGTGTGTGTGTGTGTGTGTGTCAGCTACTTGGGCAGGGACATGAAGCACTGGTTGGACAGAGAGGGTACTGGATGTTTTAGCTTGCCCACTAGGCTGAGATCTGGATCCTATAGCTGTGCCAGTGTGGTCTTATTGGGGGCCTGGAGAGCAAGGGCAACCAGACCCGGACTGACTGTGATCTTTGTGTGCTCTTAAGGGAAATTGCACTTTTACTGTGTGTATTTGTTATCCTTTGGTGAAGATTGAGGTTCTTTGATTGCTCGGCCAGGGCATGGGCACCACAGAACATTTCAGTGTAGACAGTGGTAAAGCTTGTTCATTTATTAAGGATGAAAACTTGTTTGTACACCTGGTAACTGGCAAGAAATATTATTTGAACAGGTATGCAGATTGCAGAACACAAAATGTAGTTTATTTTGCTTTGTGCCAGTGCTGAATTTCATTTTACGTAGGAAAAATGAACTGTATATTAAAACAAAGGATTTTTAAGCACCTTTCAGACATCAAGTTACAGAATGCCCACAATGTACTTTATGAGCATATTAAGCAAAATCCTGGTCATGGATTTAAGTTCATGGCATTGCAGGTAATAGATGTTAATGTTAGGGGGGGACTTGGTGAATCATACACAATATAGTGAAATGAAGTGGATTATACAGATAACATCCCAGAGATCACCTGGATTGAATTATGTCATTCCACTGAATCCCGCCCTAAAAAAGGAGGGTACAATACTAGGATGTGATTGGTTGTCATGTATTTAAATTCACCTGGCTTGAAATGTGTTTTTATCTGAGGAAGGGTTTAGTCCTGAAAGCGCTCATAACTCTGAGATATATTTTGTTATTTTAACTTGTGTTTTTAATAAAAGTTTTCTTCTGCCTGGTGGATCGACTACTCTTTGTACATTTCACTTTAATGTTTTGGAACAGAAGGTCAAAAGCTACAGTTTGCCATCACTGTGTTGTAACAAAGCTGTTCCAACACCATAACTGCTATCATATAAGGTCACCATAGATGGTTTATTGACATCGTAATGGGCAAGTCTTTACATGGACATTAACATAGGCTTGACATTTTCTTTAAAACATGCACTAGGTAATTAGTTATGTTAAAGGATGAAGTGCCATTTTGAATCCTGGCACAAATTTGTACAAATAGTTTACCATGACTTGGATTTGCTGAAGTTCCTTGACATTACCTGGACTTGGCAATTCAGTCACAGCATCTACTTTCTTAAAAACTGCTTTGGTGCCATCCCCTCATCTGCAATGTCCAAAGCACTACCTTTAGCCTCATAGGACTATTCATTAGGTTCAAACATCAAAATTTCATCCAGTCATGGCTACTTTGTTCTTAAATCTTTGAGGAGGATATTCATTTCCCTATGAAAGATTTCAAGTGCTGAAATAATACCAAATGGTAAACTCTGAAAACAAATTCTTCCTACTAAAGTAATGAATGTGTTTAATTATTTACTGCTTGGGTCAAATGTTATTTACCAAAAAAAGACTGGTACCATTTAATGTGGAGAACATCCTTGTCCTTGTTAGCTTGGTCACTGTGTCTTTCAAGGCAGCCAGGACAACCATCTCCTTCCTAATAGGATAATTGAAATGTTTTAGATTAACACAGATTGTCATGCTGTTGTTTTTCTGCAGTGCTGACTCTAATGCATTGCGCCATTCTGGAGGGTCTGTAATCCTTTCAAATATCCCCCAATAATTGCATTCAATATAACTAAGTCTCTACCTTAGACAGAATGTAGAATGGTGCTTGTTATGGTGTAGTGAAGGCATACTGAGTCATGTCAAGCTTCAAGGTAATCTCTGTTCGCACTCATCCTAGGTTTAGAACATCACCAAACACAACAAAGCTTATTACCTCAATTCTGGCATGTAATGGCTGCACTTAGCCAATTATTCATATAGCAGCCCCACAATTCATGGCTAGAAACTTCCCCAGACATCTGAGCTTCCAGGCTGGGCTGCATTCTTACATTTCTGCTTTGACCAGCTGAGTACATTTCAAGATGTTTGTATATACACCGTGAGACATCTGTGTTATATCTAACCCAATGTTTATCTTAAAGTTTGTTGGAGTACTATAAACTGGAAGTCTGACATGTCATTCTTTATCTGAGAATATCTGCTTACAGAAAAATAAAGCTATTTTCCTCACCTTAGCATCTTCTGTAAACTCTGTGTCCACTGTTGTAGTCTTCTAAAAATAGTAAAATTTCTAATTTATTTACATTTTCACCTCCTTCTGCTGCATGACAATCACTGTTCTGACTAATAATGCACATAGTTGCATCTGGCAATGTTTATTGCTTGCATTCCTTGTTTTTTTTTTTTTTTTTTTTTTTACTTTAACTTCCATGTTTACCCTTCATTCCATGCTTTATACCCTGCTCATTGCATTTTTTTTTTTGCTAAATTTCTTTCACATCTCTCACCATTCTCATTACCACAATTCAGTGAACTTTTTCTCCAGTTGTAACTTTTACAAACTTTGCAGTTTGCAATACTTGTGAACAAATTTCTCTTATTTCCCTGTCTTTAGTAGCAACAAACACAGTATTGTGCCAGTTCTTTCAGATGTCTCAAGTATTGTGCCAGTTCTTTCAGATGTCTCCAGTATTATGCCAGTTCTTTCAGATGTCTCCAGTATTGTGCCAGTTCTTTCAGATGTCTCCAGTATTGTGCCAGTTCTTTCAGATGTCTCCAGTATTCTGCCAGTTCTTTCAGATGTCTCAAGTATTCTGCCAGTTCTTTCAGATGTCTCAAGTATTGTACCAGTTCTTTCAGATGTCTCCAGTATTGTGCCAGTTCTTTCAGATGTCTCCAGTATTGTGCCAGTTCTTTCAGATGTCTCCAGTATTGTGTCAGTTCTTTCAGATGTCTCCAGTATTGTGCCAGTTCTTTCAGATGTCTCAAGTATTGTACCAGTTCTTTCAGATGTCTCCAGTATTGTGCCAGTTCTTTCAGATGTCTCATAAATGATTTCCAACCCCTCCACTTTATGAACACATTTATGGACACATGATCTTTCTTGTGTCATATTTGTTTTAGGGACAACATTTTCAATTACCGTTAGTTTTGCTGTATCAAATGTTAAGGGCTACCCATCAGAAATAGTGAAAGATATAAAAACAGATCAAAATCCCTGCCCATGACTTAAAGTAGGAAATGTATCTCAATCCTGTGGTCTTCATCCAGAGGTAATGGTGGTCTGCAGCATATGCAGACCGTTGCTTCCATAATGTCATTGTTGATAGCTTTGTGAAGTCAAATGGCTCTGATGGGCCAAATTATGTCATTTTAAGGCAATTTTTTAATACCTTCTTTTCTATTGGCCACCAACTTGCCTGAGCCGATATTATTCAAAAACATAAGTAAAACCATTGGTGAGGAATCTTATGGCAATGCTATGCAGTTTCTTGTTGATCTGATCATTTGCTAGGTTCCTTGTGAATTGCTGGCATTTCAATTTAACTCCAGCCCTTTCTCTTACTATACTGTGCTCCACTCCTAGGTCAGGACACCAGAGACACTGAAGACCAGGTCTGGTGTATATCAGTTTGTTACATTTATTTTTCATACATGTTATAAACACACACACACGCACACACACACAAACACACACACACACACACAGACACACACACACACACACACACACACACACACACACACACACACACACACACACACACACACACACACACACACACACACACACACACACACACACACACACACACACACACAACCAAACACACACAAGCACACATACATAGATATGCACATCAGTGTCTTGTCATTTACACAGTGTCCTCAACCATAGCCCCTCCTTCAATGCAGTGCCATGCTTTATGGAAATAAAACTCTTTTGGCAAGTCATCAAAGAGATCTATTGATACCAGAGGACCTGATAAGCATTTTTCTAACATCTATACCTAGAGTGCCTGATCTGTGAAGAGGCAAGTGTCAATAAATTAGATGTGATGAAGTCAAATTTGCAACCTGATTTATTTGGTTGCATAATAAGCTAGATAAAACATGCATGTCAGAACTTCATTGGCATAAAGGGTTAAAGCCCTGACTATGACACAGGTGACCCTAAGTCTGGTTAGTGGCCCTGGCCCCTGCTGGAGAAGACATAGGAAGTAGAGCATTAATGAGGTTTAAACCTAAAACCTAAAAAACTGAGAGGGCCACGGACCCCTGTGCGCCCCAGTTCTGGTGCCCTTAGTCAAATTCTGCTCTTAACATTAGAGTTCAATAATTATGTTCAGGAGGCTCAAGAAAAACTTCTGCATACATGAAATAATCCTTACAAAGTGAAATGAAGAACTGCATAAAAAAGTGTGAAGATTCGTAACAGAGTGTGACATAATACAGCTTTCTAATTTGTTATGTGCAGAGCCAGTAGGTCTTCGGCTGGAGAAATTTAAATCTGACATCTGTAAATAAAAAAAATCATAATTCCAAAACAGCTCCTTTTTTATAAAAAAGTAGAAGCCTTTGACTAATATGCTATAACTGCTTCACTGTTAACATTTTATATATTTTGCGGAAAAGAATTGAACATTGTTCCCTCTACAACTCCATTCTCATTACCAAAACATCTGAAGGTGCAATCCTGCCATCAAGGCACAAAGCAAAGAATATGGTTATTCCAAAACCTGATAAAAGCAAACACAGTTCTGCAGTTTTCAAAGTGATTTCATTGCTATTGACACACAAAGCTGTTTTCTAAAATCCTTGCAAATGGACTTCAGAGTTCAATCAGTCATTCCCAGTGGACAGGCCTATGCCCAAGAGGTCATCTGTAGCAAGAATTTATACCTTTTTAATATCCTGGCTTACTATCTGGACAATAAAACCTCTCATTTTGCAATATTTTAGTTGCAAAGAAAGCATTTGATCATGTAAATTAGGCCTCTCTGCAGACAGCTATCTGGACCGTGGGATTTGCAGAAAGCTTTTTGACCTGCACTTAAATTCTGTTTACAAATTTCAGTAAGCAATACTGCCAACATCATTTATTAATTAAAGTAGTACAAAACACAATACATCTGGGTCTGTTCCTTTATTGCCCTATGCAGTGACCTCCCTCTTATCCAACCATCAACAAATGGCAGTGATGGACTAAAACTGGAATATAAAAAGACACATTCTTTTCTGTGCAGCTGATAAATAATTTTAAATTATCCACACAATACAAATCCTTATAAATAATATGCAGCATTTTACAAAAGGAGTATGTTGCAATCACTGCAGCAAAAACTAAGGCCTTCTTTATTGTTAGCATTTTTTTTAATTTATAGTCAATTCCTTTTTCAAGTGTTCTGGAACTTGTTCTTTTAGAAATTTCTAGTCAGTTCCATTTTAAACTGTTATGAAACTTTACTTTTGTACTATTATTCATCTTAATTTAAATCAATAATATTAAAAAAATAATGTATACTAGCCTACTAGACATGGTCAGTAGGTCCACTGCAGTGTTAATGACTCAATAGATAACACTCTGGCTTTTGGTGCTTGAATACCAAAATGCTGTGGGTTCTATCCTCACTGCAGGTTGTTGGATTCATTTTCCAGCACTGACACAGATGCACAATATAAGGGTGGTGTTGGACTCCTGAGTGTGATGTCCTTCCAATGAGACAGTAAACTGACATCTCATCTACTTGAGTTAATAGTAGCTCAATTAAATGTAAAAGATCCCACAGCACCCATCAAAAAGAGTAGGGGGAAGGTCCCCACAGGCATGACCAAATTTCATCCAGTAGGTTGAACACCATCTTAGACCTCCCCTGAAAAGAGGCCTCTAACCTAGTGGGACTATTACAGCCAATAAAAAGAGGCCTCTAACCTAGTAGGATTAGTACAGTTGATAATTAAATAACATTAGAATTCAGACACTCTGACAGGGAAGCAAAGAACTCTCCAAAGAAACTCAGCCTGTTGTATAGATGAAATGGTCAGATGGTTGCATAACTAACACATAAAGCCTGCATGACAGAGAAGTGAAATATCTTTGAATGGAGTAAGATATGAAAGTAAACATGTGATCTTCCATGACCATACTTTGTTTTTATTTATTTATTTATTGACCTGTTCTGTTGCAATACTACAGACCCTTATGCTTTTACTATGTGTACAAAGGTAAGGATATGTTAAAAAGAATTATTGCAAGCCAATGATCGGCACTTGCTCAGTTCAAATACGACAAATACCTAGTAATCAATTCCTGAGTCACTGCATAAATATGCGACAGACACCACAGGGATGAGAGACAACTGGATCTGCAGCCTAGCACGACCAGTGTTAAAGCTTGCTCTATATTTTTGCTGAAACAAAACATGCTGAATGGGTCTTAAAAATATGTGTCTTGAGGAACAGGTCCTTGATAACATACTATACATGAATATATGTATATATATATATATATATATATATATATATATATGCATACATAAGTAGCTTTACTCATGACTACTGTGTATCCACTACAACTAAGAACAATGGAGTTATGCATGTAGTTCATCTGTTTTTGTGGTTACTGACACCCTTATAGTACATTGACTCCAATCTGCCTTTATATTGTACATTCCATGCCCATCTGTAAATATGTACCGTGCATATTTGATATTGCCTGGTTCTGTTAAATTGATCTCATTCTATTTGTTTATTGCAACTGTATTTTGATGAATTTTTCTGCATATTCCAGGTTTTATTGTATAACTTAAAATACATTTCTCTATGTTCTTTGAATATTTGTATGTAATTTCTTGGAGCTTTTCTCCTCAGATCTCTACTGAAAATGGGTTTCTAGCTCAGTTGGACCAACCACATTAACAAATGTCAAATAAATAAATAAATTAAATATAAATCACCGAGGAATGAAATAACTAAATGTCATACATTTGAGCTTCAGAGTTCATTTCCTTTAGAAAATGCATGCTAAGACAAATGCTGTTATTCTAGAAACTTTCTAAGTCTATAACAGCAATGCTTAAAATATGTCCCTATTTTTTCGGCCTTCCCCCAATTATTTTAGGTTTTGTCCAGATTTCTTGTGCTAAGAGTTTGAAAGGCATGATGCTCACACACACACACACACACACACACACACACACACACACACACACACACACACACTCACATGTGTATATATATATATATATATATATATATATATATATATATATATATATATATATATATATATATATATATATATATATATATATATATGTGTGTGTGTGTGTGTGTATACATACATACAGATATATATATATATATATATATATATATATATATATATATATATATATATATATATATACGGGTATAGTGGCAGTCGATGTTACAAAATGTTGATGTCATTAGTGTCAACACATAATGCTGACATATGTCTGCATATGCTCTGATATATATATATATATATATATGTGTATACACACCACCAAAGGTCCAGCATAAATATTCTCCTCCAGAATACTTTCAAAAAGTCAGTCCATATGGCTGTCCAAATAATGCAATTTAATGGAAGCAACAGAAGACACAGCAGTTAGCTGCCATACAGCAGCATCAGGAACAGGTAACTCCATGCAGGAACAAGTGACGCAACAGACCCGTTCCACCCCCTGCTGTCATCAGTGTGTAAGTGCATCCATTTCTCACTGCTTCTTAAATAGTCATACATTTAAAGGTACACCCCCATATAAGCATTTCTCAGTACAGTGTTACATACAAATATCTATTACAAAATATAAAAACTTTTTAGAAAATAAATATACACATGTAATAACTCAAACATATTTATACATATATACATATAAAAATATGTATATATTAAATAAATATACTCATACATATACACAAAGCATATAAACATCTACACACATTTAGTTTTTCAAAAAATCTATTTTCAAATGTTAAATATGCTCATTTAAACCTGGCTTATAAGTGGCCCCTAAATTTGCTATCCACAACCGTTCCTTTTTATCTAAGATCTTATGTTTGATATTTCTAGACAAGTCAGTGCCCCATACCACATCAATACCAACAAACACAAAATGTGCAGAGTTGTGCTCTAACTTGTGCCTATAAAGTGTACTTCTAGATCTGTTACAGTTTATGTCACTCAGATGTATCGCTATACAGTTCTTAAAGGCCCTAGAAGTCTGGCGTGTATAGAACGCTCCACATTGGCAAACCGCCATATACACTACCCATTCTGTCCGACATGTAATAAGGTACCTAATGTCAAAAACCTTCGAAGTATTAACAGAAGTAAAAAATCTGGACTTAAATATAACTTTGCAGTAAATACAATTACCACAACTATTACAACCCACCAGAGTGCTAACCCTCTTAGGTCCCCTAGTGCCATCCATTCTTTTGTACCAAGAGAGGTATTCACCCACATTCCTACCTCGTCTGTAACTGTCAAAGCACTGGTCACCTAAACACTGATCAAAAAAATCATCAGATTTTAAAATATGCCAGTGTTTGTCAATAACCTGTTTAATTTTATAACAGTTCATACCATATATGGTAACTAGTCTAACCCCAGTTTGTTTAAGCCTAACAAGTCCAGGTTCTACTGTTGAGGATTGTTCAAACATTGCAACATTAAAATAGATGATAGGCATTGGAAACATGAGCCACAAAGCATTATAGAAAATTATGAAGTTTATAGCACATGGAATTACGCATTAGCAACATTTAAAAAATAGATGCGAGAAAACCAGATACAGTAATCCATGAGATGAAGGCAAAAGTAGCATTGATCGTTGAAATTGCTACTCCCAATGATTACAGTGTCTTATTTGCAGAGAGACAAAAAGTCATAAAATACCAGGTTTTGCAGGAAGAAATGAAGCCAATGTGTTAGATGGATACAGTTCCAATAGTAGTAGGAGCAATGCATCTCATAAACAAAATTTTGCAGTCTTATTTATGCTGATGTACGTAACTCTGTACGAATTGCAGTAGGAGTCACTTCTGAGCATTTTGCGGATGCTGCGAAGATCACTTTTGGCTAACATCAAAGATTGAAACAATACTAATTTCATGAACATAAATCATACTTTGACTTATGAATGTGGTCCATTACTTCATGGTATTAGGAGCTCAAAAGGAGAAATTAAACAGTTGTTGTTGTGTCTTTCAGCTTTTCCCAGTTAGGGGTCACCACAGTGGAACTCCGGTCCGCTAATGATTGGCAGTAGATTTTTACATGCCAAGTTGCCAGCTCTGATGCACAACCTTCAACGAAGGTACGCCCATTCATGCATGTCTCCACACAGAAGACGCTCTAGGTGAGAATTAAACAGTAAGATATGTAATATAGTCCTAAACATAGTATTGCATAAGAAATTAAACACTTACATGTGTTACATGAAGTACGTTTTTAAAGTAAGTATTGATACAAATTAGCAGTAAGTATAGCAAGTGAAAGTGACCATTTATACATTTTGCAGATAATAAGATTTAGAATTGGCCAGAAGAAGGGATTTAAACAAAGGTGATATATATGCTGCCCAGTGAGGGAAACACAGCTCTCTGAATGCCACAGTTACATATCCATCTGTTACTGACATGAGAGGCTAGAAGGGAATACAGTGTTTATTTTTATGGCAGTTCTTATTTCTGGAAGGAACTTATGCCACTATTTACCAACATAATACGCTATGTCACCAAATGTATTAATGGACATGGTAACATACGGCAGCCAGTAAGTGAATTGTTTAAGTTTCTACAGAGATGCTCTTCAGTTAATCCTCTGACAGCTGGTGCACAGTTTAAAGCTGTGAACTCTATTTCTGTGCTACAGAGTTTGATTCTGTCTTCCTTCATTTGCTTCACATTTGATCTTAAGCAAGTAAGTTAACAAGACATTGTTTTTAACTCGCCCATGAAAAGGGGATGTATGTCCGTGGGACTACATGATTAAAAAATAGGATTATTATTAATACCATCAAATAGAAATGTGTAGACGTGCATCTGTTTAAACACAAAAATGTGTGGTAGTTCAGAAGGAGTTAAGAAAATGATATAATAATGGACCCTTAGAAAACTAAAGCTGCACGCAGCTATGTTATTACCCTGACATGTGTGGTTGAAGCTATTCATCTTCCTATCTATTGATTTTATCCTTTCATTTTTCCCCTTATGATATCATACATCTGGGATCCTTGCACACTGCCTGTCATCGTTTCATTCTTCTCCTTATGATATCATACATCTGGGATCCTTGCACACTGCCTGTGGCTAATTACTGCTGTTTCTATATAAAATGTTTGAGTGGAGGCATCCTCCTCAGTGCCATTTTAGTACAGTGGTGTAGGCTTTATATGTTTTATGATACATCAGCTGTTGCATGCAATAGTACTGCAAGCATGCCGACCATAAGAACTGCTAAAGATACCCTCCGATGTCACTTCCAAGACATAATTAGTCCGGTGACCATTAAGGAGCTGCAGTACCGTGGTGAAGGCTGCCTCTACAGACACTGAGTCCCATATGCCCTTGTCTAATAATCAAACCTGGTGATAAGGTTATGTGACTGCCCCTGTAACACGGAACCACATGTGCTAAAATAAACGCATGTAATATTATATGCCATTTTACTGAAACTCACCCATTTTATAATCTAAATAGGACTTTCCTAGGCAGAAACTATTCTGGCAATATGGCATTTCTCGGGTGATAGAAACACTTAAAAACATCCAGAATTATAAGCCATCTGACATAAGCCATTACCCAACTAGATAAATGTACAGAGTGTGTACTTACAAAACACTATATGGGAATATTTGTTGCCTTAGTGCAGTAAAGAATAAATTAGATTACAACATTATGAATACAAATGCATGCAACAACCTGGCATCTAACCAAAAGCCCCATTTGCCCAGGAGTTCACTCAAAAGTGCAATTCTAAAGTATCCACTGAATGTACAATACAATACTGATGTTTTCAGTGAAACTACAGTGCATTAATGAAGTATCCATTTGAACTATTGTGTAATACTGAGTATCATGTCAGAACTGAAGTGTCCAATAAAACTACAGTATGATAATGAAGTATACATGCAAACAACAGTGAAGTACTAAATATCCTGTAAAACTATAGTGCAGTACTAAAGTATCCAAAATATGCTGCAGCACTGAAGTATCTAGTGCAACATGAATCAATAGTGAAGTATTCATTAAAACAACAGTACAGCACAAAGTATGCTGTCAGACATTAAGTATTCAGTGACCTGTCAGAACTGATATAGCCTGTGAAACTACAGTGTGGTAATGAACTATCCATTCAAACTGCAATGTAGTACAAAGTATTGTATAAAACTACAGCACAGTACTCAAGCATACAGGAAAACTGCAGTGCATTACTGAAGTATCCACTCAAAGTATAGTGGACTACTAAAGTGTCTTGTGAAACTTGAATCAGTAGTGAAGTATCCAGTAAAACTACAGTGCAATACTCAAGCATACAGAGAAACTACAATGCAGTACTGAAGTATAAAGTCAAACTGCAGTACAGTAAAGAAGTATCCTTGCTGACAAACAGTGCTGTACTAAATATCCTGCAAAAGTGTAGTACTCAAGTATACAGTGAAACTACAGTGCAGTACTACAGTATCCAGTCAAAACTGAGTATGCTATAAGAAGTGAAATATCCAGTCAAGTGTCAGAGCTGAAGTATCCAGTGAAACTGCAGTGTGGCAATGAAATATCCATTCAAACTAGAGCAGTATTAGGTATCCTGTAACACCACAATTCCTACTCAAGTATACTGTAAAACTGCTATGCAGTACTACTGTATCCAGTCAAAGTATAGTGCAGTAATAAAGCATCCAGTGAAACTTGAATCAGTAGTAAACTATCCAGTGAAACTGCAGTGCAGCAATGAAGTATGAATTCACACTTCTGTGCACTGCTTTAATATCCCGTGAAACTGCAGTGCGGCAATGAAGTATGAATTCACAGTCCTGTACACTGCTTTAATATCCAGTGAAACTACAGTGCAGCAATGAAGTATGAATTCACACTCCTGTGCACTGCTTTAATATCCAGTGAAACTTCAGTGCAGCACTAAAGTACCTAATGAAACTAAGATGCAATAGTGAATTGCTGGGTAAAAATAAAGTACAGTTCTGAAGTATTCAGTAAAACTAGAGTGCATTATTGAATTCTGCACTAAAACTATATGTGGTAATGAACCGTCTAGTGAAACCATGATACACTACTGAGGTATCCTTTGAAAGGTTTCATGAAATATATTATGCCATTATTTCAGATACTTGTCACTTAATGATGAAAGTTTTGATATAATCTAACTTGTTGACTTTGACACAAAGTTATTTTGTTAATGATGAATGTTTTATTATAACATATCTTGTTAACACAAATTCAGTATCTGCTTCATTAATTATTTATTTTATTTTGTTTTCAGGACCTCCTTCCGCTCCCAGGAATGCAGTAATTAGCATAAACGAGACAGCTCTAATTCTTGAATGGAGCCCACCTGTTGATATGGGTGGAAGGAAAGACCTTATTTACAATGTAATTTGCAAGAAATGTGGATCTGACCTTGAACAGTGTGAACTATGTGGTGGAGGGATACGTTTCATCCCCAGTCAGACAGGTTTGACTAACTCCTCTGTGACCATACTTGACTTTTTGCCTCATGTGAACTACAGTTTTGAGATTGAGGCAGCGAATGGAGTCTCGGAACTCACGAGGTCCGATAAGCAAATCACCGCCATTGCATTCACAAGTGATCAGGCAGGTAAGCCGTTCTTTGTGCTTTTTCTTATAATATTCAGTTTGCACTGTGACTGTTTCAGAAACAAGTCCTGACACTGGCATTTACTATATTATAGGCTTTATTAATTTTCACTTCTCAATTTTTTTAAGTAGCATTATTTTTTTTAGTGGACTATGGAGCAAAGCAAGTTTACAGAATTGAACTTACAAGGCATTTTGCTTTGACGTTCATTTGTTGTAACACTGCATCATTTTCTTTTTTAGCAGCAGGTATAGGAGAATAGTATTTCATGTGATTTTTATACAGTTTAATGCTAACAAACTGATCGTTCAGTTTAATTTTGAAAATCTAGACATACAGACAGAGGTACAGAGTAGTTTTACTAAAAAGGAAAACTACAGATAAAACAATATGACTAATAGGGTTAGTTGCCTGAGTTATCAAAGTCATGAAGCATAGGGTTTGATTGTGTTAGGGGTAACTGCTTGCCACAGTAACCTTATAGACTCTTGACTTAAAGTGCATGAATTGTTCATCTTTCTGTGTAATTTATTCCGGATATTCCCCCATCTGGATAGTACGCCAATCTGCAGAGGTGCTCATTAAGGTATAGCATATTGCATAGTCACAACTAGCATTTAAGTCTCACTTGGATTACTTTACTTTGCATTACTTTCCATCATTTAAGTACAATCAATTCAGAGTTATTGAGCAGTCCCCAGTTATCTCAGTATGAGCGTTAATCAAATGCTTTTTACAGTCATTTATATAGCACACATTCAGCTCTTGTCTTAGCGACAGTGAAAAAGTGGTTAAGTGCTAGGTGGCTTCTTTTTCAAAATCACTTGCAGATGCATGTACAGCTCTGGAATATTTTTTACACTTTCAGAAATTCTATACTGATTTCTCTGTGAGTTTGCATTTGTGAAGATAAATGTCCTGCAGTATGAAAAGGCTGCATTTGGTAAGCTAGAGGTTTAGCATTATACTTTATTGTGGCATTCTGTTTCTCCTGATAAAGCACTGTCTACAGTGCAAAATGAGTATTGTCAAAGGAATAGGTGGGAAAGTGAGCACAAAAGATGTAGTCAGTGATAACAGTGGTACTTAGTGGTAAGAGGGCCATTTTTATCCACTGCTGCAGAAGTCATGGCCCACTAATTAAAATATTGGAACATCCGAAAAAGTTAAGGATGAAGTAAGCTAAACTGGTATGAAAAAGTATTTGCTTACATTTTCCAAAATGTGTGTATACAAATTAAGCCATAGCAAATGGATGTGAGAAAAACCCAACTCCTATAAGTTTAATAATTAGATAAAAATCACCTGAAAAACTGAAAAAGACTAAAATACTGGGTGAGATTCAGAAAAATGGAATGCTCTGTATACAGCTAGTGGGTCAGTAGAAAACGTAATTGCCCTGAATGTAGTTCACAGAGGGCAGAACAGGATTTGAGACAAGATATGTTACTGCACACCAATGAAGCAGATGGAATGTAGTACATACAGAACTAGGCAAGGTAACATTATAACAGCACTGTACAGCAACAGACATATATCATAGTATTGCATTTCCTGTCATGTGATGCAGTATGATGACAGAATTACTGATGCCCACCAATGACAGGGAGAGAAACTGGCACTGTACCATCACAGTTCTAGTATCAAAGCCAACAGGAAGTAATACATTTTTTGCTGTTTCCTTTGGCACTGTGACAATCTTCTACCAGACAGTGATCCATCCAAATCTCTTGGCTTCTTGTATCATGTTTAATCACCTTCCCACACCTTAGGGCCACTTGACCTACCCATACTGGTGAGTGACAACAGAGGCCCTAACAAAGTGTCATTAATTCTCCTTACAGAGGTTTTATTTTTGCCTTCTGCCAAGTTATATCTGACCTGCTAGCAGATACTTCTGGGTTGGAGTGCTTATGGGCATTGACAGGATGTCATAATGTCTCTCCACTGACTTACCATGCAGATACCCTGGTCAGAATTATGGTATCTAATACTTCAGTCATGGGTCTTTATCCCACTAAACAGCATGATATCCAAAATTTTCAAACATACCTCCACACCCTTCCCCCTGACAGAAGAAAGCAGGCATTAGCCTTGTCATTCCTCCTCTAATCCCAGTTGGCACCCCCCCCCCGGCCAAGTGCCTCGATGGCTAGATAAATGCACATCATCTGGGTCATAATCAAATTACTGGCGTATACAGTGAATCTAGGTACGGTGCTTGCAAGAAAAGAATGTTTCTGTTTAATATATGAAGTCCGACAAAAGCAGGTGTCTTCTCGTATTCATACCCTTACATATCAGAAAGATATCACTAGACCAGAAAAGCTCAGGATACGTGATAATGCAATTAAAAAACTGCATATATCAGGTGGGGTCTGTAGTATGGTTGAAAAAGTATCAATGTTCAAAAGGAAACAGTCCCAGATAAAAAGTACAGAAAACATTAGCTTTAAGTGGGGTTTTATAGGTTTACAGTGGCCATGGGGAGTTTACCTTTATATTCCCTGCACACCAATATATGTCCATAGAACTCTTGAGAAGGACATACCTCACCTAATGTGAGGAAACATGTCAGATCGTGTCTAATTCAGACAACTGTTGTTTTCAATGGCTTTTGTTGAACTGTGTTCATGCACTTCTGCCATAGCAAAAATACCTGCAAACAAAAAATGAACAACCAACCACATTATTCATCATGGCTATTTCGATACTGGATGACACAATTTTCAGTTAAAAATCTGAATGTCATCAAAGAAAGTGTATGGTATAGTAGTATGTATAAAGAATGGGTCCATATTATAACAACGAAAAGACAAAACTGTGAACACTCACATGAGCAAAAATGCAGGTAATTGGACTTGCTATTGTGGGGGGCTGTGCCCCCCCACTAAGTATATATTCCAGCTCCGAGGTTGCACTACAGTGAGGAAAGGGAAATATCCCAGTCCTCACTGTAACACTTTCGATTCCCGGCATTTTCGCTCATGTGAGCGTTTGTGGTTTTGTCTTTTCATTGTTATAATATAGACCCATAGAAAACACCAGTACTTCCCTTGGTTTAAATCAGGCCTGACTCAGCACCCTCTAGACTGACTCTTTGCCATGTTGCTGTTATGTTTTTTATTCTGCTACCCTTGACATATCGCCTTTCTTTCCCACCATCATCTCTACTTCATTCTTAGTCCTCTGGCTCTACTTTGATTTCCAGTTTCCAACTGTTTTTACTCAGTTGTGTTACTATTTCCTCAACCTCTCTCATAATGGGGGTTGGTTTAAATATTAAAACAACAATCCATGGATCTAAGTATTTGCTCGTCTATTTATTTGCTTACTATCCTTCATGTAAGGATGCTGAGTAACTTTGTAGAACACTTCATTTTGTCTTGCTAAGTTATCTTATCAGTCTTTAGTTTCTAGCAGAATTTGCACAATATCAACAAGGACAGAATGTCACTAATTGTGTGTGTGTGTGTGTGTGTGTGTGTGTGTGTGTGTGTGTGTGTGTGTGTGTGTGTGTGTGTGTGTGTGTGTGTGTGTGTGTGCGTTTAAGCCTGCTAAGTCAGTTAATGATCTGTCTATACCGCCATGTGTGTGTGTGTGTGTGTGTGTGTGTGTGTGTGTGTGTGTGTGTGTGTGTGTGTGTGTGTGTGTGTATCTCCACACATGATTGCGTGTGTGTGTGTGTGTGTGTGTGTGTGTGTGTGTGTGTGTGTGTCTGCTAAGTCAGTTAATTAATCGGGCATTAGTACAATTTGTTTTGATAATTACATTGAAAAACTCTTTACAGTATGGTCACATTAAAAACCCTGCCTTTTTAAACATTGCATTGGTGTTGAAACCATAATCTGGTGTGTTTATATGTTAGTACATCACTAAAGAAATAGACAGATACAGATGTGCTACAGGTACAGATAATAGACAGTAAATGTAAACGCAAATACTTCAGTTAGATGACTCAGCTCAGTGACTGATGGTTTGAAACTCCTTTGGTGGGATTTGTGATACCTTACTCCAGGTTCAAGATAGTATGGGCCTCACATAATCCACAGCGTGGATGAATGTAGTTCATGTACAACAAACTATCCGTTGACTACCAAGTGTCCACTGTTGTTAGGAAATCATTTTCTATAGCTAGACGATTCTCCAGGGCTATGCCTTGTAGATGAAAGGAAGCCGTCATTCCCGTGTACCCCTCCTTTATCTTGGAAACAATAGAGCATACACCCCCTTTTGGGTGTTCTTTAGGCATATGACCCAGCTAAAGAGACTGCTAAGTCAGTAAAGGGAGTGACCTCCTTGAACTGTCATAACTGCCTTAAAATTCTTAATTTCTCTTTTCTATTTCTATTTGACATCTGAGAGGAGACCTTTGTCTAGCAATAAAGAGCCCCAAAAGATCTGGTCCTATGCGACCTCTTACACATCCACAAAACTAATAACACCCTAAACACCTCTTTCTACTGTGTGTTACCACTAGATGTTGAGTATGACCAGCACGGATGCTGTATTCTACATAAACTGCAAGCAAATGAAGTCCAGCTGCAGCATCCATTGTTGCATACTGAGCACTGCATTCGTCAGTACTCACGATCGCTAAAAATAAAATCATTATCATTACGATCCAGGTACTTTGTGTTAAGGATTTACTTCATATGATGAAAAAATGTATCATTATGCAAGTAATTCTTTTGATCAACATGTTTTGAATGAGAAATCAATGAAAGAAATCACTTTATCTGATTAGTTGGCAAACTATGCTGTAAGTCATGCAATTTCTGGTTAACAGAAAAACCTATGACAATCTAACGAATATTTGCTCTCTGCTGCTTTCTCAAATGTGCACGAACCAATAAGAGCTTTTACTCAAATGGCTTTTTCAACTTTAAGGATAATAAAAACTGGAATGTGCGGCCATGGTGGTGCAGCGGTTAGCGTCGTTGCCTCACAGCAAGAGGTTCTCCGGTTCGATCCTCGGCTGGGGTGCCTTCTGTGCAAAGTCTGCATGTCCTCCCTGTGGTCACGTGGGTTTCTTCCGGGTGTTTCGGTTTCCTCCCACATCCCAAAGACATGCTGTAGGTGGATTGGACACTCTAAATTGGCCCTAGGTGTGAGTGCATGCATGTGTGTGCCTTCCATGGAAGGTTGGGCACCGGGCTGGCAACTCGACACCGTAAAACTCTACTGCCAATCATGAGTGGACAGGTGGTCTGCTGTGGTGACCCCTAACCAGGAAAAGCAAGAAGAAGGATAATAAACTGGAATCTGTTGTAGCTGTGACTTCTCAAACACTGGAATTTAATCTCACAATGAAATGAGCTGGAAAATAAAATGCGCACATTTTAATTGGTCCATCTGAAGCCCAGGTGATCTACAAAAGCTGGAAACAAAGTCTGTCCATTATTTCTTGACTTGCGTGGATCCAGCAGAAGTCTGCCTAGGCATCTGCCTACAGACAAGTCCAGCTGGAGGGGGAGGGGAGAACAACACCTTCAATGCTGCAGTAAAAAAAGTTTTCTATAAGTGCTCTGTGAGTTACATGTAAACTCATACTCTGCCTTTCTTGTGCAGTAGAACACAACACAAATGTGTTCTTGTGCAGTAGAACACAACACAAATGGGTATTGTGTTCCAATAAAGTAGTGACATAAGATGTGTGCAAATGGCTTTGCATTGTAGACCATGACTATGTAAAATGTCTACCAGAGTAATGCTAGTAAGTTTCGCATCTGCTTCAAGATGTCATTTTCAACACAGAAATGCTCGGATGCTCAAAACTTGAAGCCTATAAAAGTGTTGGATGGTAAGGAGTGTGTACTTAAATGGTATAGTGCAGTCTTCTCTCATTAATATGAGGCAGTAACTTGAAAACAATAAAATTCCAGTTGTTCCATAATGCATTAAACACTCATAGCTCAGAAACTAAACTGACAGTTGCTTTTAGAGCGTACAATCACAATCATGCAATGTTTCTGCAATGAATCCTTAAAATTAAACTTCTCCCAGACAGTCACGGTACCTTTTTTAAGTATTTATGGCATACTTTTCTAGCATGGACTAATGCCTCATCTTGTATACATTCTTAAATAACGAAAAAACATAGAACTGTTTTACTGTGATTGTCTCTTTCTCACCTTTCCTTTCTACAAGAACTATCCGAGAGGTTACTGTTACCTCCATGACTGTGCCTGTGCAGAATTCTTCACACAGGAGACAGATTACACAAGGAATGACACAGTGACATGACAAGTTAATTCAGAGTTCTTAACTGTCTAAAATGTTGCAAAACTTTACTGATTCGGCCTCATATTTTTGCCCTTTCCCACATAAATGTTTCTGATTTTCATATGAAGTTACTAAGGATTCCATTCAGTGAATAATAGTATAATTACTCTGGTGGCAATAAATTTTACTATCGGTTACGCAATGTCCCCCCCGGTTGGGTGACCGAGGACAAACAAAAGCCATCGTGGGGTAAATTTAGCATTACCCACACCCAGAAGTGGTTATTGCTATATACCATGACATTATTTAAGAAAAGAAACTGTTACTTTTCTGAAATAATGGCATAGTATAATGCCTGTTTACTGCCCTTCCGCAGATGTCTGGCATCCGCGGCAGTTCTGACCGCGCCGCCGCGCAGTACATCAGAGCAAAAGCAACGGAGAAAGCAAGATCTCCGTTGCTTTTTTAGTGTCTCGCTATGTTAAAGGAGATCTCATGTTAAACCCATTTAACATAGCGAGACAGTGCGAAGTTATACTAATGGAAAAAGTCACCTTTTCCATTAGTATAACTCGATTAAACGGCATGCTGGCCAATCAGCTGGGGTCATGGTATAATACTAGATAATAACATTTCATAAATCTTATTTTCCAGAAAATGTATGTTGGTGTAAAACCTGTTATTCTGTCAACTTTTTAAGGGAAAAGGAGTATTATTGTCTTTGATTTTGGTCCTTTATCCTCCCTTTATTTATAGCTTTGTCAATCATTCTTGAAGAAAGAAGTTGAGAGTTGTGATTTTCTTGGAAATTATGTTAGACTGAATTTACCAAATAATGGCGGGCATGTGAGTTTTGGAATTCTTATGCCTCAGAAAATGCTTTCTAAATTTTAAAATCTGTTCCTGATTTCAACCTTGTGTCTCTGATTTCTGAACTAAATAGTTGAGAAGGTAGAAGGTGGGGGTTGAAATGGGTTGCACTGTATGATTCTGACATTAGTAAGTTTTGACTCATTTCTGGATCATTATTTATATATTTTTAATTATCTTGAGCTCAAACAGATATTTGAGATATGCCCACTCATACAAGTGGCTGACATCTCTCTCTCTCTCTCTGTGTGTGTGTGTGTGTGTGTGTGTGTGTGTGTGTGTGTGTGTGTGTGTGTGTGTGTGTGTGTGTGTGTGTTTAAGCATAGTTCTCACCTGTCTCTGATTTTGCTTCATATTTTGTGCTGTGTTCCTGATAAAATTTGTAACATTCTGACAAACTACTTTGGATTGTGGTTAATAAAAAATGACAAGCATGTGAGATTCATAATTACTATCCTTCAGAAAATGTTTCATTATGCAAGGCTTATTAAACTAACAACTTTCTTAGAATATAAGAACAATATTTAAAAAATGTTCCTGATTTTAGATCTTTCTCTGATTCTTGAGCTAACAGGGTAAGAGGGCAGAGAGTGCAGTTGGTTGTATTATATGCTTCACAGTGAGCTGGAATTAATTTCTAGGTCATTATGCATTAATTTGACTGAAAACAAATATTATTGTTGTATATAGTCATACAACGGGCAGTATCGATGGTCATACCTATGTGTGCATGTATGTATGCATGTGTATGTGTGTATGTCTACATATAAATACTTGGTTCCTGCATTTCGAACAGAATATGGTAAAAAGGAAAGGAATACGTTATAGTAAATAGCAGCCATGTTTTTGGTACAGTCCTTGGTTTCTCTTGCTGTTGACTTTGACAGTGTAATTATGAATAAAATGGACAACATGAAGTCTATGAGTTTAATGTTAAAGTTTAAAAAAATGTTATTTTGTTTTAATTTTGCTTGTGTTTGTAGGCATGTGGCTATGACATGTACTGGGTGTTGGGATGCAATATTGTTTGCCTGGAACTTCGTGCAGATGAGTAAAGCTGTGACATTTTGACCTTTAATGAGCTACTTCCTGTTTCTGTGCGGCATTGTTTGTCTGCCATGTGACTCCGACAAAGCTACTTCCCCAAGCAGTGCTCTTCATCTGTGCCTAAAAAGGGACACTTATGTCCATTGGACAGTCCCAGGCTGTTAGCAAATTTGTTAACACATTTGAATCTTACACACTTCACATAGCTGCTGATTAGTTCATTATATCCAATTTGACTATGAATTCCAACAAGTCTGTTGCCAAATTTACTTTCAATAAATGTAAGAGTCAATGGAAGAGAGGTTTACTGTTGCTTGTGTTAAGTCTGTTTCAATGTGAAAGTTTTATTATTTTCTTTAGCAAATCTCTGTGGTCATTGTAAAAAGTAAGAAAGGCAATAATATGCATGTGGTCATTGGGAGAGACAGACAAATAATAGGGTTTTAGTATGGTAAAGGCAGAGGACGCTAACCCATTACCCTGCCTGGGACCTCATCTGGCCATAATCTGGCACTATTTCTCCAGAGATAATAGGTGGAAGTCATTGAATCTAGATCAATGCATTCTAATTTTATTGTAAAAGTTCAAGCATTTCACTTTTATGGTGTTGATATTAGCGCATGATGATATACTGCATTTACTTCTGACTGGCAAACTTAAAAGAATGTTGGTCTGAGATTTCTTCTAAAGTTAAGCATGATTTATGCTGGCGTAATCTTTGGGCTCTACCCATTCATAGTTGTAGTCGAATGGTAAGACAAGCAGTAGTTTTTCTTCGGGTACGGTAACATATTTCATATCCATTTTGCAGAATGATTAACTACCATTACCACTGGGTACACTTTTCATTTTATTTTCTTGTGATGCCTGGGGTAAATAACTTAACTCTGCTCATAACACCATATTTGATATTGTATGCAGAAAAGCTGACGACTCAAACGTTGATGTTTTTTCATGCTGTATTTTGATCACTCTTTCTGCGCCACTTTCATCTGACTCCAACATTTCCAGCAGTCATTCTCTCTTTCTTATTAAGTTTCATACTATGTCACCTTCTTCAGAACTTTGAAGGACTCCTGCATTTATTTCCTCTCTTTGCTTCAATAAAAGAGTTTTCTTTTTTAGATAAATCTTAGATAAATCTTAAATGTTTTGAGTTTATTTATTTAATATTGTTGTTTTATATTTGATTAAGTTCAGAAAAGCTGTAATTTTTTACTTAGCTTGTCAGTGAATTGGATAAATGATGTCTTATTTTTGCAATATCCCGGCTTTTGGTGAAGTGTGCTTTCATGCTGTCACATCTTTCATCTTTTACAAGTACTTTGATCCATTTAGTGTGGTAGCAACTTTACTTCAGTCTTTCATAACTTCTAAATCATCTGAGTTTCAAGTGAAAGTCTTGTCATTTTATAAACTATGAACAATGATTTTAGCTTCCATTGTCATGACTTCCGCTCTTGCATGCTGATAGGGTGAGTATGCATATGTCCAACCATGGTATACAGTGAATCACTTCATGCAAGCACAGTAATCCAGACCAAGAAAGTGAACAAACCAAGGTTGTCATGGTGGTGAGCAGACAATTACTGCTCCTGTTACACCTTACCCAGACCAATTACTCCAATGTCAGGGGCAATATTCAAACCAATGTCACCTGGTATTAAAGTCAGGTATCAATAGAGATGACCTACCTGCATGACACTTATTACAAAGCTAAAGGAATAGGTGATTGCTAGTGACCAAATCAGTGAAATAACAGTTTGCACAATCTAGGTGCAGAATTGTTTAGGAGAATATGCTTAGATTTCTTAGTTGTGAAAAATATGCTCTCTTTTACAGAAAAATAAATAAATTCAGAAGGCAACAAATTAGCTTTTGCATAACCGAAGCAAGTAAAATAAGTTGCATGCCAAAAAAAACTGTCCAGTCGCTAGACTAGGAAATTGTTTTTAACACAGAACCCAAGTTATGAATCAGTGCATGCACTGTTTCAGAACTGTAATTCAGAACCCAGGTTATGAATCAGTGCATGCATTGTTTCAGAACTGTAATTCAGAACCCAGGTTATGAATCAGTGCATGCATTGTTTCAGAACTGTAATTCAGAACCCAGGTTATGAATCAATGCATGCACTGTTTCAGAACTGTACTTCAGAACCCAGGTTATGAATCAGTGTATGCATTGTTTCAGAACTGTAATTCAGAACCCAGGTTATGAATCAGTGCATGCATTGTTTCAGAACTGTAATTCAGAACCCAGGTTATAAATCAGTGCATGCATTGTTTCAGAACTGTAATTCAGAACCCAGGTTATGAATCAATGCATGCACTGTTTCAAGGTTATAAATCAGTGTATGCATTGTTTCAGAACTGTAATTCAGAACCCAGGTTATGAATCAGTGCATGCATTGTTTCAGAACTGTAATTCAGAACCCAGGTTATGAATCAATGCATGGATTGTTTCAGAACTGTAATTCACAATTCAATACAAATGTTACACGCTTTTCTCAATTTAAAACCCTAAACACAGACTGTATTATTTTCAACAAATGGTGGTTTATGGCCGTGCATTTGAACAACTCTTGTGCCCCTATAAAAAGAAATGAAAAAAGTCAATAGTACTTTTCAAAATATACGACTACAACAACCATGTCTCTATTATGAAATACAAGAAAGCCCTAGAAAATATGGTTACGTTCAGTACTCATTTAATTTCTCATTACTTACTTTGTCCATTTCAGTATGGGGGGGGGCATATTCAGACATTCAGAGAGCACAAAGCATGAAACTAATGCTAGATAAGTTACTAGTGTAGCATGAAACACACACACACACACACACACACACACACACACACACACACACACACACACACACACACACACACACACACACATACACAAGCACTTGCATATACTCGCTACCATATAACATACACAACTGCAAATGATTTGAACAATTGCCAGTTCATATACTGTGTGATAGTGGGACATTAGAAGAAGCTCAATTACCCAGTAAACACCCAAGCGGTCACAGGCAGGACAAACCAACTATGCAAGGAAGGCTCCTCAGTGAGCTAGAGAGAGCACAGGTGCTTACAGCTCAGCATGGCACAGGTACTCAGAACTAGATAGATCACAGGTACTTACAGCTAGACATCACAGGTTCTAACAAACAAACAGACACTAATATTGCCAGACAGAAATCTAAAGCATTATTCCACTTTAAGTCTCAACTTCATTTCTGCTGAAGACCATGAGCACCTGTGAGGGATATGTGAAATCCTAACTGTGCTGTCACTATAATATCATTAAATTCACAGGACAACGAGGATGGGTTAGAGTCTACAAAGCTAGGCCCATTTAAGTGTGTACATCAGTGCTGTTAAAACAAGTTCCTGATTCTCAAAGGTATCTATGACTCTGGCATTCATTTAATTTCTTTATTAAGTTCTGGAGAAATAATCCTGGATAATAGTGGTTTGTCTTTAACTTAAAAAGAAGCAAGTTCAGGTGATTCCAGAATATTCAGATTTTTGCTTCATATTTTAGGTCTGTTCCTCAAAATGTTGTAGTTTTCTGGCAAATCCTTGAAAACTGAGATGACTAAATAGTGACACATTTTCCACTGCTCTGGTCAACAGGGAGTTTGGTAGATATATGTTTAATTAACCACATTTGGTCGACTCTACAGAAATTCGACAGCTGTGCAAGATCAACAATCCCTGGGTAGTGGAATATTCCGTTTCAGTGGAGATTCTGCGACCGTGGAGTTAGTGTATATAATTAGCAGGGAGTGTGGGGGGGGTGTTGATTATGGGGTTTTTAAAGTAATACGTGCATACACCAAGAAGCAACCTCAGTGCATATGTACTAGGACCTCTACATTTCTATTTTCAAGTAGAGTTATTTACTTTTAGGATGTCAACATTCATATTAGTCAACCAAGTGAAGGTAAATCGATGACAGGCGTTTCAGATCAGACTTTATATCCTTCATAAAATTAATGCTAATGTAAAAACTCTTATTTTACCAACTTTCTAACTTTATAAGAGCAATATTAATAAACTGTCCCTGACTTGGGGCCTTTTCCCCCCAGAATTTTTACACTAAGAGTTTGAGAGCTATGGTTCCAGATGGACAAGCTTATGTTCCATCTATCAACATGTTCTTTTTCACAAAATTCACATGATATGAATGTATTGAGAGAGCCTTCGAGATACAAATTCTAAACTTATGACATGTTTGTCTTTCTTCGGGCAATGAAAATTATAAATTAAAAATTGTGTTAACCTTATCGATGTCAACGATTGGCCATTTCATTCTCTCTTTTAGTGTAATACTGATGTGCAGATGTCAAACACACTAATATGGGCAAAAATCTACCCGAGCAATGATCGTATGGAATTTAAGGCAGTGTAGAATGATACTATATTTACATGTGGCTTTTTTAAGAACAGTCGTCAAGTTGTAATATATACTGAATATGTACAGTATTAATTAAGGAGAGATGCTAAAGAAATGAGAGCAAATATCAAATGTGTAAAAACAGATGAGTTTCTTTGCAATAAACATCAGTTAGCATATGCTCAACGAAACTGGTAGAAACAGCAAATGCCAGTGCTTAAAGGAAGACCTGTAAGACCTGTATAACAAATAAAAAGAATAATGTATTCTGGGTCATAACAATGGTTATGTTTATAAATGTCAAGCAGGTTTTCTTTCATTTTTTTTTTTTTTTTGAATTCAGTAAAGGTAGAGTTTTGAGTTCCATAATATAGGGTGATTTTGGAGAAAACTTAATTTGAAGTCTAGAAAGAAGCATGGGGTATATGCATCTCTGTTTCTATTTTGAGTACAGAAGCCGCTGCTTGTAGTCTTTTGGTTCATAGGTTCATAGGTAGGTACTGGGCTATTGGCCCTAGGGCCTATATAAGCCTAGCCAAATGGTACCCTGGCTTTTGCCTCCCAAGAAAATGATTTTTCTGTGCCCCTATCAAGCAGAGCCACAGAAGTGATCCTCAGGGTGAATTTCCTATCTCCCATCCAATCATCAAGATTTTTCATGAAGAGGGTTAATGAGGAACTTCGCTTGACATAGATGGGTAGTTTGTTCCAGAGTATGGGAAGTCTCTGGGACAGGAATCTATCCCTCCAGCATGTTCTGTTTATTGTGATGACAATGTTTAGGTCCCTAGAGCATGTAGTTCAGAGGGATTGAGATTTCTTTAAGTGGAGCATGTCCAGCAGCTCTGGGTTTGACATAGCTTTGTATGTTAGGCAGAGATCACCTCTGAGTAGGCGATATGCGACAGAGTAAACCTGGAGGTTTTTCAGAGGGTCTGCATAGGGCATCTGTTTGAGGCCGGTAATCCTCTTTGTGAGGTATTTCTATGGCCTTTCCAGTTGTTGTAGATGTCGTGTGAGGTACATACCAAAAGGGGCGTTGTACTCTATAATGGGTCTAATGAGTGATGAGTAGAGGGGACAATGACCTCTATTTTCCTGGATGAGAAACCTTTTGTGATGAGGTGTGCCACGTAGAAGGATTTCCTGACTACTGTGGTGATTATCAAAGGAAAGACTACTGTCTACCTGTGTCCCAAGGTCTCTTATCACACTTTCGGTGTTAAGTAGACTACCGCCTATGTGGTAATTCATGGGTACAGAGTTTATATTGAAAGGGATGACAATGCACTTTTTGGCATTGAGCTTGAGGCCATGGCTTTGACACCAGGCATCTGTCTCGGTGAGGCCCTTTTGTAGGATGTCGACATCATTATGAGTTTTGATTATGGCTCCTAGTTTGCAGTCATCTGTGAACTTTGTTAGTCAAAGACCTTCTGTGTTAGCCTGTACTTCAGAGAAATAGATACCAAACAGGAGAGGACCTAGGACTGAACCCTGTGGTACTCCACTTGTCGCTGGTCTGAAGATGGATTTAGAGTCTGCTACTTTCACAGTGTGGGTTCTGTCAGTGAGCCAGTTGGCAATCCATAGGTTCACAGGTTCATAGGTAGGTACTAGGCTATCGGCCCAAGGGCCTAAGTAAGCCTAGCCAACAAAGTTCCCTGGCTTACGCCAAGACAGTTAATTTCCTGTGCCCCTATCGAGCAGAGCCACAGAAGTGATCCCAGGGTGCATTTCCCATACACTCATAAAGATTTTTCTTGAAGAGTGTTAATGAGGAACTTTGCTTGACATAGACGGGTAGCTTGTTCCAGAGTATGGGAAGTATCTGGGACAGGAATCTATCCCTCCAGCAAGTCCTGTTTATTGTTGTGATAAGGTTTAGGTCCCTAGAGCATGTAGCTCAGTGTAGCATGTCCAACAGCTCTGGGTTTGACATAGCTTTATATGTTAGGCAGAGATCACCTCAGAGTAGGCAATATGCTACAGAGTAAAGCTGGAGTTTTTTGAGACGATCAGTGTAGGGCATCTGTTTGAGGCCAGTAATTCTCTTTGTGAGGTACTTCTGTGGCCTTCCCAGCTGCTGCAGATGTCTTGTGAGGTACATTCCAAAAGGGGTGTTGTACTCTATAATGGGTCTAATGAGTGTCGAGTAGAGGGGAACAATTACCTCTTTTTTCCTTGATGAGAACCCTTTTGTGATGAGGTGTGCTATGTAGAAGGATTTCCTGACTACTGAGGCAATGTGATTATCAAAGTAGGGACTACTGTCCACCTGTGTCCCAAGGTCTCTTATCACACATTCGGTGTTAAAAAGACTTCCACCTATGTGGTAGTTCATGGGTACAGAGTTTTTACCAAAGGGGATAACAATGCACTTTTTGGCATTGAGCTTGAGGCCATGGCTATGACACCAGGCATCTGTCTCAGTGATGCCCTTCTGTATGATGTCCACATCATTTGGGGACTTGACTATAGCTCCTAGTTTGCAGTCATCTGCGAACATCATTAGCCAGAGGCCTTCTATGTTAGCCTGTACTTTAGAGAAGTAGATACCAAATAGGAGAGGTCACAGGATTGAACACTGTGGTACTCCACTTGTCACTGGTTTGAAGTCAGATTTGGAGTCTGCAACTTTTACAGTGTGGGTTCTGTCAGTGAGCCACCCATCTTGTAACATAGGGATTTATACCTAGTTTAGTGAGTTTAGCTATAATTCCAAAATGGGGGATGGTGTTGAAAGCCTTGGCGAGGTCAAGATAGGCTGTGTGAACCACCTTACCCTCATCTACGGCTTTGGTGACTGCCTCAAAGAAGTTGACCAGGTTCAGGAGGCAAGATCTGCCTTTCACAAACCCGAACTGGGTGGGGTCCAGAGTTTGGAGGTTACCAATGTCTTTGTTTATGAATTCCATGATGATACATTCCATGGCCTTGCAGATGAGGCTCGTCAGGCTAATAGGGCGATAGTTTCCAGGATCAGTGGTGGCTCCCCCTTTGTGGAGTGGGATAACTGTTGCTGTGCACCTTTCAGTGGGCACAAAGCCTGATGTGAGGCTATGATTGAACACGGTGCTTAGGTGGGGAGCCAGTTCATGCTGAAGTTCATGTAAAACGCAGCCTGGGATGTTGTCCGGTCCCATGGATGCTGTGTTTTTGGCTTTAGAGTGTGCTGCTTTTACCTGTGAAGTTGTGATTACAGGGACTCTGCATTCTTCCTGTATAAATATGGGCCTTTTAGGGGGTGAGAGGGGGGTAAAGTTAGCACTGAACCTGTCTGCCAGGATGTTAGCAATATCAGTCGGTTCTGTAATTTTTGTGCCATTGTGCTGTAACTCAGAGCAGATCTGGGTGTTGCCACTGAGATTCTTTACATAGCTATAGAATGCTTTGTAGTTGTCCTTAGAATCAGAGGCAATCTTGTTTTCATAGCTAGCTTTGGAGGATCTTATAAGGGATCTCAGCTTCTTGCTGAGGCTGACCAGGGAGCTCCTCCACTCATGGGATTTTACTCTCTTTTGCAACAGTTTCTTCCTTCTGTTGTACAGTTTGTTTATGGCAGGGGACCACCAGATTGGCTTCCTTTTTTTGGAGGATAGTGTCTTGGTTCTGTCTGGGATAGCACGACCCATGCACTCGTGTAACTGCTTATAGAGTGCATTTGTGTAGGATTCAGCAGTCGTAACTGTATTGTCCATCTGCATGGGTGTCATGAAGTTCACCACTTCTGTCCTAAGAACCATGAAGTTGGCTTTGGAGAAATTTTTTATGGTGGTTTCCTTAATGGGGGGGTGGGGTTGGGATGTGGATATCTAGGGTGATTAGCTTATGGTCGGATCTGACCAACCAGGAGTTGACTTCAGATGTGGAACACCGGTCACTCATGTTGGTAATGACTAGGTCTAGGATATTGTTGCCCCTGGTGGGGGTGTGGTTAAGTTGATCCATAGGTTCATAGGTAGGTACTAGTCTATTGGCCCTAGGGCCTATATAAGCCTAGCCAAATGTACCCTGGCATTCACCACCCAAGAAAATTATTTTCCTGTACCACTGTCGAGCAGAGCCACAGAAGTGATCCCCGGGGTGAATTTCCTATCTCCCATCCAATCATCAGTTTGGCCTCACTGAGGGGTTCCCAGTGGGAGTGGGTGTACACCAGGGTTCAGCTCTGAGGCCACTGCTGTTCATACTGGTAATGGACTACATCAGCAAACAGGTTGGAGGGGTCAGAGCAACAAAGCTGCTGTATGCAGACAATGTGGCAGTACAGGCAGACTCTGATCTAGAACTTCAGCAAAGGATAGGAGAATGGAATGCAAATCTGAAGGCACATGGGATGAAACTAAGCACAGATAAGACAGTGGTAATGGCAGCAGATTGGGGAAATCAGAAGAAACTGAGAACAGAGATAGATGGGAAGATAGTGGAACAGATAAACAGCTTCAAGTATCTGGGAGGGGTGGTTGAGGAGAAGGGTAGTCTGAATGAAGAGGTCAAAGCTAGAATCAGAGGAGCTGCAGCCAACTGGCATAGAGTATCAGGTGTAGTATATGACAGAAGATTGCCAAAGAAGCTGAAAAGTAAGGTGTACAAGACAGTGGTGCGACCAGTACTACTGTATGGTACAGAAACCTGGGCAGTAAAGGCAGAACAGTTGAAGAAGCTAGAGGTGATGGAAATGAAGTGCCTGAGAAAGGTGGTAGGATGCACACTGCAGGACAGGTGAAGAAATGAGGACATAAGAGCAGAAGCCAAAGTAGCTCTGATTGCAGAAAAGATCAAAGAGAACAGATTACGATGGTATGGGCACATGTGTAGAAAAGCAGAAGACAATCTGGTGAGGGAGATTTGGGAGAGACAGGAAGAAGGTAAGAGGAAGCGAGGGCGTCCAGCAAAGAGGTGGATGGATTGTGTGAAAGAAGATCTGCGACAGTCAGGCATGAGTGTTGAAGAAGGCAGGAGAGTGGCACTGAATCGAGAGAGTTGGCGACAGTTAATATGATACCCCGACCCCATGAAAATGGGAAAAAGGGGATGATGATCATCATCATCATCATCATCAAGATTTTTCTTGAAGAGTGCTAATGAGGAGCTTTGTTTGATATAGATAGGTAGTTTGTTCCAGAGTATGGGAAGTCTCTGGGACAGGAATCTGTCCCTCCAGCATGTTCTGTTTATTGTGGTGACGAGGTTTAGGTCCATAGAGCGTGTAGCTCATAGGGATTGGGATTTCTTTAAGTGGAGCATGTCTAAAAGCTCTGGGTTTGACATAGCTTTGTGTGTTAGGCAGAGATCGCCTCTGAGTAGGTGATATGCAATGGAGTAAAGCTGCAGTTTTTTTGAGACAGTCTGCATAGAGCATCTCTTTGAGGCCGGTAATACTCTTTGTGAGGTATTTCTGTGGCCTTTCCATTGATGTAGATGTCTTGTGAGGTACATACCAAAAGGGGCATTGTACTCTATAATGGGTCTAATGAGTGACGAGTAGAGGGGAACAATGACCTCTTTTTTCCTGGATGAGAAACCTTTTGTGATGAGGTGTGCCACACAGAAGGATTTCCTGACTACTGTGGCGATGTGATTATCAAAGGAGAGACTACTGTCCACCTGTGTCCCAAGGTCTCTTATCACACTTTCGGTGTTAAGTAGACTACCACCTATGTGGTAGTTCATGGGTACTGAGTTTTTACCAAAAGGGATGACAATGCACTTTTTGGCATTGAGCTTGAGGCCATGGCTTTGACACCAGGCATCTGTCTCAGCGATGCCCTTTTGTAGGATGTTCACATCTTCTGGAGCTTTGATTATGGCTCCTAGTTTGCAGTCATCTGCGAACTTCATTTGCCAAAGACCTTCTGTGTTGGCCTGTACTTCAGAGAAGTAGATACCAAACAGGAGAGGACCCAGGAGTGAACCCTGTGGTACTCCACTTGTCACTGGTCTGAAGTTGGATTTGGAGTCTGCTACTTTCACAGTGTGGGTTCTGTCAGTGAGTCAGTTGGCAACCCATCTTGTGACATAGGGATTTATACATACTTTAGTGAGTTTATCTATAATTCCAGAGTGGGGGATGGTGTTGAAAGCCTTGGCGAGATCTAGATAGGCTGTGTGAACCACCTTACCCTCATCTACGGCTTTGGTGACTGCTTCAAAGAAGTCTATCAGGTTTAGGAGACATGATCCGCCTTTTACAAACCCGAACTGTGTGAGGTCCTGAGTTTGGAGATTACCAATGGCATTGTTTATAAGTTCCATGATGATATGCTCCATAGTCTTGCAGACCAGGCTTGTTAGGCTAATGGGGCGGTAGTTTCCGGGGTCTGTGGTGGCTCCCCGTTTGTGGAGTGGGATAACTGTTACTGTGCGCCATTCAGTGGGCACATAGCCTGAGGTGAGGCTATGATTGAACATGGTACTTAGGTGGGGTGTCAGTTCACTCTGTAGTTCATGTAGAACACAGCCTGGGATGTCGTCAGGTCCCATGGATGCTGTGTTCTTGGCTTTGGATAGTGTGTTTTTTACCTGTGCAGCCATGATTACAGGAACTTTGCATTCTTCTGGTATAGAGATGGGCCCTTTAGGGGATGACAGAGGGGTAAAGTTAACACTGAACCTATCTGCCAGGATGTTGGCAATATCAGTTGGTTCTGTATATTTAGTGCCATTGTGCTGTAACTCAGAGCAGATCTGAGTGTTGCCATTGAGATTCTTGACATAGCTATAGAATGCTTTGTGGTTGTCTTTAGAGTCAGTGGCGATTTTGTTTTCATAACTAGCTTTGGAGGATTTTATGAGGGATCTCAGCTTCTTACTGAGGCTGAACAGGGAGTTTCTCCAATCATGGGATTTTACTCTTTTTTGCAACAGTTTCTTCCTTCTGTTGTAGAGTTTGTTTATGGCAGGGGACCACCAGATTGGCTTCCTTTTTTGGAGGATAGCATCTTGGTTCTGTTAGGGATTGCACGATCCATGCACTCGTGTAAGTGCTTATAAAGTGTATTTGTGTAGGATTCAGCAGTCATACCTCTATTGTCAATCAGCATGGGTGTCGTGAAGTTTGCCACTTCTGTCTTAAGAAGCGTGAAGTTGGCTTTGGAGAAATTTTTTACTGTGGTTTCACTAATGGGGGGTGGGGGAGGGATGTGGATGTCTAGGGTGATTAGCTTGTGGTCTGATCCGACCAACGAGGAATTGGCCTCTGGTGTGGAAATCTGGTTGCCCATGTTGGTAATAACCAGGTTTAGGATATTGCTGCCCCCAGTGGGGGTGTGGATAAGTTGATCCATGGCACTGGAATTTATGAATTCCAGAAAACGTTGAGCACAAGAGTTGGTAAAGGAGTACTTTTCCCAGTTAATGGTAGGGTAGTTGAAATCGCCCATTATTAGGGTGTTAGGTTGTACTCTAATATTTTCCAGTGTATTAAGAAATGAGGAGTGGGAATCCTGGGGCATGGTGAGGAATCTGTAGCAAGCTACAATTTGGATTGCGGTCTTGCCCAGAGTTAGTTGCACTTGGTTAATTTCGGATGCATTATGCTGAGCAACTAGCCTGGAGGTGTGGATATCCTTAATGAATATGGACACGCCTCTGCCTTTAGTGTTTCGGTCCAGGTTAGGTGGCCAAAAGGTGTGTTATGAATTATAGCCTGGTAATGCAGAGGTACTCTCTGGAGCCTTGAACCAGGTCTCTGTCACTGCACAGATGTCGATGTTCTCCATTTTAAGGAGTGCCTCGAGAGAGTGCATTTTGAGGTTTAGACTTCTAGCATTGAGTAGCAATACCCTCAGATTCTTCTTGACTGTACCTGTTAGGGTGGTGAATTTGTCATTTGAACCTTGCCTAAAAAAGGCACTGTAGGGGTGGCTAGAGCCTTAGCCAGTATCCGGAATCCCAGGGACGACAGGTGCAGGCCATCTCTGGCAAAGCATCATGGCTTGTCGATCATGTCATCCCAGGCAGACAGATACTGGATCCCCTTAGAATGACACCAGAAGCTTAGCCAATTGATGAAGTCAATCATTTTGTCCTTGTACTGTGGTATTCTGGGTGATGGCAGGATGCTACTCAGGGCTAGGTTCATACCTGCCTGGGCTACAAGATCGGACAGCTCCTCCATGTCCCTTTTCATGTAGTCCAAGGAGAAACGTCTCAGGTCATTCACACCAACATGGACAATGACAGAGTCATATTTGTACTTGTGGAGTGACCTGAGTGCATGCATTATGTGGCGGATCCTGGCACCTGACAGGCAGCTGACAGTAACTTTCTCCTTGTTTAGCCTGGTGAATGGAACATCAGTGTGCCTGACTATAGAGTCACCTATGACTAGAGTGTTGGGTACGTTGTTATGCCTTATGGGCTGTGGTTGAGTGGCACACTGAGTTTGTGGGCTATGTGTCATTTGGGTTGTGTTGGGAGGTGGAGGTTGCTTGTGTTTCTGCTTTGGAGGTCCCTGTTGCTTGGGCAGGTTTTTACTGAGAGCCTCCGCGAATGTAGGTGTGTGTTTTGTGTTTCTATGTGTGTGTTTTGGTGGTGTGGGTTTTGAGGGACTATGTGCTGAGTGTGGTGTGGTGCAAGTGTTTACCTTCTCCTCTTGACTGTCTAGTCCAGTCTTGGGTGAAGAGAGCTTTGCTTCCAGTTTGGCTATATAAGTGCATCTCTCCCAGGTTGTAGTGTTGGGTGGTAGGAGGAAAGGGTTGTCTGTGTACATGAGACAATTACTGCATTGCCCCAAGATACCCAGGTTCATCAGGTAGACAGGAGAAAACACCGGGAGCTGACCATTAGACATGCCTGAATAGGTGCTTATTTGTTAAGTACTAGAAACTATTTTCCTCTAGACAGTGAGGGCATTGGAATTTATGAATTCCAGAAAGTGCTGAGCAAAGGAGTTGGTACATGAGTAGTTTTCCCAGTTAATGGTGGGGTAGTTGAAATCGCCCAATATTAAGGTGTTTGCTTGAACCCTAATATTTTCCAGTATATCAAGAAAAGAGGAGTGGGAATCCTGGGGCATGGTGGGGGATCTGTAGCAAGCTACAATTTGGATTGCAGTTTTGCCCAGAGTTAATTGCACTTGGATAACCTCGGCTTCATTATGCTGAGCAACTAGCCTGGAGGTGTGGATATCCATAATGAATATGGACACACCTCTGCCTTTTGTATTCCGGTCCAGATTAGATGGCCGAAAAGTGTGGTATGAGTTATAGCTTGGTAATGCAGGGGTGCTCTCTGGAGCCTTGAACCAGGTCTCAGTCACTGCACAGACATTGATGTTCTCCATTTTAAGGAGTGCCTCGAGTGAGTGCATTTTGAGATTAAGAATTCTAGCATTGAGTAGCATTACCCTCAGTTTTTGCTTGCCTGTTCCTGTTATGGTGGTGAATTTGCCATTTGAACCTTGCCTAAAAAAGGCACTATAAGGGCAGCAAGAGCCTTTGCCAGTATCCGGAATCCCAGGGGTGACAGGTGCAGGCCATCTCTGGCAAAGCATCATGGTCTGTCGACCATGTCGTCCCAAACAGACATATACTGGATTCCCTTAGAATGACACCAGAAGCTTAGCCAATTGTTGAAGTCAATCATTTTGTACTTGTCCTGCAGTATAAATCTGGGCGATGGCAGGATGCTACTCAGGGCTAGGGTCATACCTGCCTGGGCTACAAGATCGGAGAGTTCTTTCATGTCTCTTTTCATGTAGTCCAGGGAGGTGTAGAACCAGGGAGGTACGTCTCAAGTCATTCACACCGACATGGACAATCACAGAGTCATATCTGTACTTGTTGTGGAGTGACCTGAGTGCGTGGGTTATGTGGCGGATCCTGGCACCCAACAGGCAGGTGACAGTAACCTTCTCCTTGTTTGTTTAGCCTGGTGAGTGGGACATCAGTGTGCCTGACTATAGAGTCACCTATGACTAGTGTGTTGGGTTGCTTTGCCTTATGGGCTGTGGTTGAGTGGTAGTAATGGAAGTGTGCAGTTCTAAATAACTTAAACGTTAAAAACTTAAAAAGAGTGTTAGTTCTAGCAATTATGGAGAACCATTCTGTTAAAGCTATGTCGTTGACACTGATGTTCCCTTTTAATTGATAGAACTATAAATTTAAGTATTTTGTTATGTGAAGTTTGAAGTAATGATGTGGAATGAAGCAATGATATATTCTAATTCCATTATAGGTTCATTTATATCTATAGATTGTTGTATTTGGTTTTCATGGCATATTAAGTGACATTCGAATTATTTCAATACCATTTATATAGTTTATTCTATAGGCTTGGAGTGTTACTACTGGATAATAGTCAAGACTAATTGTTTGCAACATGCTGGGAAATAGTTAATGTGTGGCAGTGTTGCCTTATGTTACTTGCAATGCAAAAACGGTAAGAACATCATTAAACCGTGGACTAACATAGAAAGAAAATGTTACAATTTAAATAAGAGAACTTCCCATCATCCCAGAATATTTTTAATATCATGCTTGCTAGGTATTTTTCAAGGCAGATTTCTGCATTCACTGGTAATTTCTGATCAGTAGTGTCAAATGCCTTGGAAAAGTCCATAAGGCCTGCACCAGTCCTTTTGTTAGTGCTTAAATGTTTCTCTGTATCGATGGGGAAAAAGTTGTAGCAATGAGAGATTTTACTTTCTTGTGCTAAAAAAAGTCTCTGCAAATATGGATTGCTGTAATGAAATTAAAATATGCATGCTTTCTGGAATGAAAGTTATGTTAAATCTGTGTATCACGTTGTCAACGATGGTAGAAATAGTCTAAGATATGCTTTCCCTGTAATAACATATATCTGAGAGACGCACTACAAATAAGGCTGTACAGCAGAAAATGGATGCTTTTGCATTCTGATGATGGAAAAACATTTTGAAGATTCTGTAGATGCAAGAAAGGTGAATCATTCAAAATATAAGGAAGCAAATTCACTGGAAAGTCTGATGGTAAAACTAAAACTCAGAAACTATGCCCATATAATGAAAATAAATGCTTCACTCCAGATGGCACTGATGCTGGGAAAGATCAAAACCAAAAGAATATGGGGAGCAGAGGCTATTGTGGGCTTCATCCCCCTGCACCTTCTTACTTATGTGTACTAACCCTAATCATTGTCCTAACCCTACCTGCTGCCCCAAACCCTACCCCTACACATTTCATTACTAAAACCCCTTTCTCTAGGAGTACCACTACACAAGACAAAAGGACACACAACACAGACAACACAAAGCATGCATAATGCTGACTGTACCCCCTTACCTAACCTTTACTCTAACCATGATCCACAAACACTTGCACAATCACAATTGCTATAACACAGTCTCACACACCTTCACAACCACCACTTTTTCATTCAAATATTAATTTTCCTTCATGGTCCTGCTTACCTACAGTATATAAAAGTAAATTAAGCCATGTGCCATTCAATCAAATGAGCATTCACACATTTGTGCATTCTTTCTTTTTTACACCCTCAAACATTTTACCAATAGATATATATATATATATATATATATATATATATATATATATATATATATATATATATATATATATATATATACATACATGTATATAGATGGTTCATGCTGTTAGGCAGCTAATTGTTTTTCTGAAACTGCATTTGGCTGGAGACAAGTGGTTGAAGTGAAATTTAGCAGCAGTGACATATGGTTGTTACACATTCACTGAAGCTTTACTATTACATTTTACTTTTAATATATTTTATGGTAGCAATAGGTATGTAGAGCTGCCTGCCTGGTATGTTTCTGAATCAGTACTTCAGGTCACATTTTAATACTGCATTATGCTTTTGGATTTGAGAATTGTATTTACTTAACAGAGACTTGACTATTTTTGTTGAGAGATTGTAATGCTGCAAAGTAATATTATACTAATGGGAATATTAATGCTACAAGAGAACTCAGTGGATAATGAATGGAAAGGGAACATGCAGTTTGTGGGTTCGATACCAACCTACCCATTACACTCAGATGATAATATTTCTTCAGCCATCAGATAGCAGACTACACATCAGTTTCCAAAAGTGGAATAAGCACATACTGGAATGACTTTTATGTAAATTGTTTCTTTTTGCCATGTTTAATCTCCCTAACTTTAATCTCCATCTTTAAGGATTTTAAATCTTTCAGAGAATTAGCCATAATCCACATCTGGCTTTTGAGTAGATAAGTAAATTAAGTAGGCATGATTGCTGTTAATTTTTTTGGATGTGCGACTAGACATTCATGAGATGCTGTGTTACTATGTTTTCTTGATAACTGGGTTGCATATCCATGTTCATGCATTCTAGCTACAAGCTCTTTATGACACATCACATCAACAGAGCACCACTTACAAGTGTTACTTCTGAGAAGACAAACAAATGCTCAACCTGTCCTGAAACATGCATAACCGACAGCCAAAGAGTAATGTTTGTTATTCAATCCATATGCAAAAATACTGATGTTACAGGAACTGGAATATTGTCTTTGAAGACCACCAGTAGGACAAATATTGGGCCATCTTCAGCTTCTGTCATTTCCAGAATAAGTTTGCAACCTTCAGTGAAGCCTGTATATCCAGCAGTTACAAAGATTCCAGATTTGATTTGCATGAAAAAAGAGTTTGTGAGAGCGAAGTGTCATTTTCCACTAGAAGAAAATCCAGTGTGAAAGCTGCGGAGGAGACATTGCCATTTACACAGACACCCCATTTCGTTGGACATACCGTAGCTGACAAATGCCAGCCTTTTTACTGCCCAGCCATGTGGTTACTGTAGGCCACTGATATTCATTATCTCCCCAGAAAAAATGTGTGTCAGGCAGGTAGCTGTCTTAACTATGCCCTTTGCTCATATTAAAACAGAGTTTATTTATTTTTTATTTTACATTTGTAAACTGGGTATAGTCTGTCTTAGCTGAAATTAGCCTTTTTTCAGCAGAGGCCCAGGGAGAAAAGCTCCAGCAAACTATTATAAACTACAGTAGTACATTCATTAGACAATATAGAAAAACAGTTACAAAGACAAACTCAAAAAAAGGTTGACAGATATGTTTTAGCTGGTATTTACAACATTTGTACAATTTTTACATATTTACAAGTCAATTAGTAATGCAGTCAGTGTGAGAAAAAAGACATTCTTACAGACTAGGTATTTCTTCAGTGCATACATACGATGCTGCCAGATCTAGTTTATAAGAGGATGTATGTAAGGGATAGAGATTATGCTACTATATTAGAAGTCAGGGGTTGCAAAAGTACAGGTAGACAGACTGGAGGAATAGAGGTGTTGAGACAGTAAGAGAGTAATAATAAAGTTAGTAGAAGTGGTCAGACAGTAAACAAGGTGGGGTGGAACAGTTCATGGTGGATGAGTACAGTGGCAGGACCAGAGTGTTTTTAGGTGTTCTTTGGCGGCAGCTTTGAATTGTTTAGGTCGATTTAGTAGTCTAATTTGGAGTGGAAGCTTGTTCCAAGCAATAGTAGGATGGTAACTACGTAGGCTGCATACCATTTTCGTCTTAGATTTATAGATAAGTAGTAAGTCTTGGTCTGAGCTGCGGAGTAATCTAGTTGGAGAATAGTTGGATATGAGGGAGGATAGGTTAGGGCAGAAGAGAGGTTGATATATTAGAGTATAAAATTTGAAACTGAGAGCAGAAGCAAGTTAGGTAGTTCCAGCCAGTTTAAGTGATTAAGTGAGACACAGTGATGAGTTTTTTATGTTGGGCAGAGAATCTAGCTACTTTATTATATCCTGAGTTTAGTTTAGATAGGAGTGAGGTGTTATTTGAGAACCATATAGTAGACTGGGTAGGCGATAGGTGTGAGATAGGGTCAGTTTAGCTTTGCTAGTGAGAAACTTTCTAGTTCTGTATAGGAGACCTAGTTTGTATAATTCTAGTAAAGGCAATATCATATCTGTTTCAGCTTATTTCATCTATTTTATATATTCTGTTCATATCACTTATCTTGAATAGAGAAAAATCATTCTGGCTGGTAGCATTAAACGCTATTTAAATTTCTCACAAATGTTTTATAGAAGAACACCTTTCAAATGCTGTTTACTAAATATGTGATATAAATATCATCAAGTATGAAATGGCACAGCTATGACAAAGCTGTACCAATTTACTGTGATAACCTCATGTAGGTGTAGTCACTACTTTATTTAGTTTTTTAGCTGCATATACCAATCTCACAGCCAAAAATGTTGAAATTGTACTTCTGGTCATTAAACCTTACCTATGACGTACAGTATTTACACATCCAGGTTTGGTTTCATGGGTAAGCCCTCATGAGCATTGTGTTGAGTAGTGACTGTTGTGTCGTCATAGTATCTAGCCAAATGCTGTAATCTGGCAGCATCACTCCATACAACAGTTATCCTATACTGCGTTGCTGAAATGAGTAGGTTTGTTACACTATTTGCTTGTGCATGCAGGGCATCATAGCAACATAAAACACAATGGACAGTGACAATACTGTCAGGTGCAGTTCTCAGAGAGTGGCTGTATCATTTTTACAAGCGCATTTTCATCTCCCTTCCTCATTTACAAGGTGCTTTCATTTTTATGGTGTACTGTCTTGCAGTATACCATGAAAATAAATGACGGCCTCTAGGTATAAGCACATTAACTTGTTACTGTTGATCTGCAACCTCCGTGAACTCTTTAGCTTCATTGCTCAGGTAGTTTATGGTTGCTTGTTAACTTTTAGTGGTGTCAGTGAGGCAGTTCATAGCTGCTGTAATCAGTTATCCCTTAAGCCCTACTATTTTATCTTTGCTATAGGGCCTGATACACTTCCTAAGTGAAGATGCCGAAGCAGCACAACAAAAATTATCTGAGAGCGTGTTGTGAGCACTTTTAAACTTCATAACTACTGATATAAAGTGGATGAAATGTACTTCACAAGCAAATGTTGCACTCATGTTGATGCCTTCATATAACTAAGTCTGCTCCCATGTTGCAGCTACTAATGGCTACACCTGTTTTAAATGCCCTGATGATTTTACTTCTCTCACATTTCTTGTGTGAAATGCATGAAAGCATTGTGCATTTACAATAGAATCTTTGAAAAAGTTACCTGCATTTTTTGGGTAACAGAAGCCTACTGATTGCCCCTTATCATGTAGTCATTAAAGTGTTATTATATTTTGTTACATTTTACTGACAGGAGAGTGAGAAAAAAGCATAATGAATCTGCCTTTTAAGTTAATTCATGATCAAAGTTGTACTCCATCCATTTACTCCCCTTACACTTTCTCTACCTGTCCCATGCCTTTTTTGAATGTTTATGTGGGGTCTCTACTACCCATTCTGGTAGTCCATTATGTGGCTCCACAATACTGTCTGTGGAGAAATCGTTTTGGGGTCCAGAGCATAGTTATCCCTGTGGTCCACTGTCTGCTCCCTTCTTTTCCTTTCTGTCCTTGCTGTTCAAGGTGACCCCTTCACATGACGTTATACACTATAGTCTCTTCTGGTCTCAAGATGGGTTGCCAACTGGCTCACTGACAGAACCCACACTGTAAAAGCTGCAGACTCCAAATCTGACCTCAAAGCACTGACAAGTGGAGTACCACAGGGTTCCGTCCTGGGACCTCTCCTGTTTGGTATCTACTTCTCTGAAGTACAGGCTAACACAGAAGGCCTCTGGCTAACGAAGTTCGCAGATGACTGCAAACTAGGAGCCATAGTCAAGTCCCCAAACTGATGTGGAAATCCTACAGAAGAGCCTCACTGAGACAGATGCCTGGTGTCAGAGCCATGGCCTGAAGTTCAATGCCAAAAAGTACAGTGTCATCCCCTTTAGTAAAAACTCTGTACCCATGAACTACCACATAGGCAGCAATCTACTTAACACCAAATGTGTGATAAGAGACCTTGGGACTCAGGTGGACAGTAGTCTCTCCTTTGATAGTCACATCGCCACAGTAGTTAGGAAGTCCTTCTATGTGGCACACCTCATCATAAAAGGGTTCTCATCCAGGAAAAAAGAGGTCATTGTTCCCTTCTACTCGACACTCATTAGACTCATTACAGAGTACAATACCTCTTTTGGAATGTACCTCACAAGACATCTGCAGCAGCTGGAAAGGCCACAGAAGTACCTCACAAAGTGGATTACTGGCCTCAAACAAATGCCCTACACTGACCGCCTCAAAAAACTCCATCTTTACTCCGTAGCATATCGCCTACTCCGAGGTGATCTCTGCCTAACATATAAAGCTATGTCAAACCCAGAGCTGTTGGACATGCTACACCTAAAGAAATCCCAATCCTTCCGAGCTACACACTCTAGGGACCTAAACCTTGTCACCACAATAAACAGTACACGCTGGAGGGATAGAATCCTGTCCCAGAGAATTCCTTTACTCTGGAACAAGCTACCCATCTATGTCAAGCAAAGTTCTTCATTAGCACTCTTCAAGAAAAATCTTGATGAGTGGATGGGAAATAGGAAATGCACCCCGGGGATCATTTCTGTGTCTCTGCTCGACAGTGGCACAGGAAAATAACTTTCTTGGGTGGCGTAAGCCATGGAACCTTGCTGGCTAGGCTTACGTAGGCCCTTGGGCCGATAGCCTAGTACCTACCTATGAACCTATGTGAAAAGAGCTACAACTCCACTGTCATCTTGTCAGTCTGGCAGCTGGTGCAGAATTTAAAAATATGAGCTGTAATTGAGATGGTACAGGGTTTGATTCCTTCAGCCCTCACTTCTCTAATGTGTAACCTTGTACAAGTCACTTAACCAGATATTGCTCCTGGGTCAATCCTGTAAAAGATTTGTGGTCCTCAGCAAAGTTTTTGGGGTATTATTGTGTCCCTTCCCCTCCATGCTGTATTCATCCTGGCCTTGTGGAATGGATGTATTACCTCTCTGCAGTTTGTTTTAGTCTGTTCCCTATAACCTTTCATATTTCTGCAACAAACGTATTGAAAATTCCTTGACGCAGAACAGAGACAATATTCATCTAGTAACTTTCCTAATTTTCGACATTGTTACTTCAGCCATGAGCCTGAATGTCCTACCAGTCCAGATCTGTAGTTCTGATCCTTCTCCAAACCACTCTAGCTTTTCTATCAGTCGCCTGTGGAGGAAGTCCAGATAGATTATATCCCGCTACTACCTGTCAAGATCGTGTATAACTCAGTCATAAAACTGGATCAGCTTTGTAAGATTCTTCTAGCCACAAACCCTAGCCATTTGCTGTTCTGCACATTGTTCTCTTCTGCCACTGTTAGCGAAAGCGGTTTGTGTAGTGTTATAAATATATATGTTGCAGTTTTTGTTGGTAGCGTCATCATGCATGCTTCTTGTGTTCAAAGCTTGGCATTAATTGTTATTGTTGATTTTTTTTTCTGGTTCATCTTTAAAGTTTATTTTGTTTTCGGGAGAAAAAAGATTTTGTCTTCTTGAAATGGTGCTTGCCTTTCTGTCAGTGTTGTGTCTTGGCATTCCCTTTCATTGCTCTTATGTTGGCAGACAGTGGTTCCCTAAGTGTTTCTACTACCCACTTGCACAAGGGTATCGTACTTGCTGCCTCCCAGTCCTGTAGCACTTCTGAAATAGCCAGACATTTACTGAATATCTAAGTATTCATCAGTATCTTCACATTCCTTTCACTTGTGTGCTCAGTCTGGTCAGGTTTATCCCTCGTGTCCTTTTCTTGTGCGATGCACCTTAACAGTCCTTGCTCTCTTTCCAATTCATTGTGTTAACTATTTCAGCTTCTGTCATTATTGTTTCCACCATATTTTATGCTATTTTGCTAACCTACTTGTAGTGTATGTCCTCCACCTTCCAAATGCCTGTGTTCCAAGAATTGCAGACTCTAACTGTTGCCCTAATTACTAAGTTTACATTTCCTCTGCAGCACACGGGCCTTATTTCTTCTTGCCTTTTTCCTCTTCCTTTTCCCTTGCCCATACCCATGAATACTCGATCCCTGTTCCTTTCCCATAGTATGTTTACTTTTGTCATTATGCCACAGTCTCCTAAGTCATCAGCCATCTGTCAGTACAGCATAATCCACTTTCCGTATTCCCATACCATTGTTTTTCTTCTTTGTATTCCTTACCTTCCCCTTAATCAGTGTTGCAAACAGCACCATGCCCTACACATATGAGATACTCTCTAGATTGGTTACAATCATATACAGAATTCTAGCCTTCCTGGACAAGTCCTTGCCAGGTTAATTGAAAACCTTATGGTCCAAGACCTTCATCAGTTCCTGGTCTTTATTTAGTCCAGAGTTCAGAATCTCCCAGTCTGCACATAGACATTTCAGATCCATAACTCCTCGACCTTTCTCATGTTGGGGGGACAGTATACTGCATCACTCCATGAGCTCTGCAACCCTCTATCGTAACTGCCAGGGCAGCTGATTTAGCTTCTAAACATGGCCAGTCCTGTATCTCCTTCTTACTTCAGTCGACGTCTTATTCTCTGATTTCATATATGACACCTTTATGATGGCTGCTACTCTACCACAATATATTACTTAACTGTCATTCCTAAAAATCTGTACCCAGACATTTCTCTCTCTCACCCCCTAAATAATCTGTACCCAGACATTTCTATATCCCACCCCCTAAACAATCTGTACCCAGACATTTCTGTCTCCCACCCCCTAAATAATCTGTACCCAGACACTACTGTCTCCCAGCCTCCTAAACAATCTGCTCCTAGAAACTTCTGTCTTCCACCCTCCTAAAAAATCTGTACTCCGACATTTCTGTCTCCCAGCCTGACACCTTTATGATGGCTACTACTCTACCCTGATATCTCACTTGACTGTCATTCCTAAACAAGCTGTACCCAGATACTTCTGTCATCCACCCTCTTAAACAACCTGTACCCAGACATGTCTATCTCCCCCTCCTAAACAATCTGTATCCAGATACTTCTGTCATACACCCTCTTAAACAACCTGTACCCAGATACATCTATCTCCCCCTCCTAAACAATCTGTATCCAGATACTTCTGTCTCCCAGCCTGCTAAACAGTCTGTATCCTGAGACTTCTCCCTGGCATTCTCCTGCTACATTGATGCATATATTTCTGCCTGGACGCAGTGCACTGGATAGTAATACCACTCGACGTTGCTCGGAGTCACCCTTCTTTGTTACAATGTTACAATGCTATTTTCTACATTTCTTTTTACCTTCTGTCTTCTACCTAAACACCTTCTTCCGCCATCTACATATGTTACTGTTCCACCCACTTCCATCTTAGTTTAAAGGTGGGGTCATTGAGATGTCTCATTTGATCCCAGCACTAAGTACCCGTGTCATTTTAGATTATGGTAGAGCTTGTCCCTCATAAAGATCTGGCCTCTCTGTTAGCTCTTCTATCATCTTACCAGTTCTGTGCCTTCCTACATTGTCCACTGCTACAGGCAGGCATTATACTCTGTAATCCTCTTTCCTCTGTATGCTGGCTGCTTGTACCAGTAACTCTTCTGAGGATACTCCCTCCAACTTCCTGTCCTGTCATTTCTCCCCCAGTACCAGTAACTCTTCTGAGGATACTCCCTCCAACTTCCTGTCCTGGCATTTCTCCCCCAGATCTCTAGGTGTGCTTTGTACTACCTCAGTTGTCTCCTCTCACAATTAATTACATCAGTCACCTACTCTGATATTTTACTGCCTCAAGGCTCCTGGATCGGTTTCACTAGAATCTGATGCTTCCCTCATCACTTGCCTGGACCCCTAACCACTTTTTGACTGAGTTACCAGAACCATCTTCTCTGTCCACATGTGTGCTGTCATAAGCATAACCTATTGTGTATGGGACTTCTTTTTCCATATGTAATCCTTCCACATCTCTGCAAACCGACATCAGTCATTCTTTTTTTTAACACCTTTATTAAATGTTCACTTGTGACATAGGCACATTTACATTTATATAAAAATAATTAAACATTATGCTTCACATATATTGCTATATATCATAACCTAAGCAACATTACATACATTATTCAATTCCTGCCCCTTTTTTTAAACAAGAAATATCTTTATTAAAGCATCACTTACGACATAAGCAATCATACATTTATATAAACGAAAACAAACCATACCAACACAATCCTAGTTGCAAGAATTTTACATCACAAACCATACTGACACACTCCCAGTTGAAAACATTACACATCACTTGTAATCTACCCAATCATTTTTATTCAAACATTACATAGTTTATTTAAGTCCTACCTTCTTTTAAACATCACTCCTTCCCTGGATGTAATGTTCCATAGTTCCCATTTTTTTCTTATGCAGTTTGCTCCTACCTTTTTCTAAAGATCTCAGTTCCAGTTGTTTTATCTCTGTTACTATATTCACTACTTCTAAAATGGTTGGTTAAGATTCTGCACTCGCCCACAAACTACTAAATCATCATCAAAAAGCCCCCTACCTCCAAAATCTACTCCAACCCTATCATACCACCCTATCATACCACCAGACCACTATGCTCCAGCAACAAAAATCAATTACAGGTTACTAGAACCAGGAGCTCTGCTGGAGAAGCTCTCTTCTCCTACTCCATAGCAAAATTATGGGATATCCTTCCTCACACTATAACTTCTGTGTCATCAGGCACTAACTTCAAGGCTGCTCCAAAATCTCATCTAAAAGAGCACTGGGCATGCCCCTGTAACAAGCCTCTCTAACATCTCTACCCCAACCTCTCTAATCCCTTTCTTCCACCCCTCTAACTACCTTTGGGTTGCAGTCATATACATTGCTTGTAAACCTATATCTCAGCTGTAATCTTAGCCACTGTAATTCAAGGGTAATAGCTGCTAGCTCAGCTATTAAAATACTTGCTAGTCTTTATGGCACCAATGATATGTGTTGTACCATTTAACTAAATACTTAATTTCATTTTGAACTATAACTGTTTAGTACTATTGTTAAACAAAGCCTACCTATACTTCTTGTAACTTGTAATTAATTGTTGTTTTTAATTGTTGTTTTTATTGTGGAGCTTTTCTCCCCGGGCCTCCGCTGAAAAAGGACCTGTGCCCAGTCAGATTTTCCCAGTCAACAAATGTAAATAAATAAATACATGTTCTACTGGTTTCTTTTTTGGCAGCCACCATAATTAGAGACAGCAAGGCCTTACCATGTTTAGGCAATTCTGATTCTGTAAAATAGCTCAGAAAAATCATCACCCTCATCACATCAATCTGCCTACCCAGAATCTCCGACAGTGCATCCCACAGGGAATCCTTAAAGTCCACCAACTCACTGCACTTCCAGAAAATATATTCCCAATTACCCCTTTCTTCCCAGTCACACTTCCAGCATTTGCTGTCTACCTGAAAAAAATTGTCTGGAGTCTACTTGAGGTATAAAATACCTATGTAAACACTTCCAAGCAAAAATACTAAATCTTCTAGACTTTGTTGCATATTTTGGAGACATACATATATCCTACCATTGTTTTTTTGTGAATTGCTTATCCAGTCTCTTTTCCCAATTCTTTCTAACCTCCTCTTATTGATTCTTAGAGTTATCATGGAATATTTTATGTGCTCTACTGTGTGTGTGTTTGTGTCCTTCGGCTTTTCCCGGTTAAGGGTCGCCACAGCGGAACTCCGGTCCGCTAATGATTTGTAGTTGATTTTTACGTGCCGAGTTACCAGCCCTGATGCACAACCTTCAACGAAGGTATGCCCATTCATGCATGTCTCCACGCAGAAGATGCTGTAGCTGAGATTCGAACCGGACAGCGTCTTACTGTGAGGTGACAACACTACCGCAGCACCACCACCGCGGATATGTGCTCTACTAATTATTCCTTTTTTAATGGCAGCTTCTGTTCTAGATTCTATGAAAAACTCTACCAGTGCTGGTCATTCATTTAGGACCCACCTATTTCTCTTACTTTGCCCATACTCTGATAAAAATCCTTGATAGGGAAGACAATCTCGAACCTGCAGTCCAAATAAATTCTTGGTATCTTCCCATTCTACCATCTCTCCCTCTCTAGTTATTTGCTCCCAATACCTTGCTTCTTTTTCCAGTTTTCTCCAGTAAATTCCAGTCCCCTCTTGCCTATTGTCTGTATTCCTAATTTTGGTCGTCCCTATTGGCAGAATCACCTTTGTCCATTCCCATCATTCTTAACTTTTGTGCTGGATCTGTGTATCACTATGGTATATGTATTCTCTTTTACACCCCTCCTGTTCTCTTCCTTCAAGATCTATCCATTATTCTGCCTCTTTTGTCATCTACCTCATTGCGCTGGTCCATCCCTGCCTGCATACCTCCTTATTACCTTGCAGTTTTCGGTCCTAATTCCCTGTGTCTGACTCTGTTTCCTCCCTTCCACTTTACAGTACTGTCTGCATCAGTTTTTCTACACTGTGTCCCTTCACTATGTCCTTGCTTTAATGGCTTTTTCTCCTGCTTTCTCTCTTCACCTTACTCTGTGACACCCCACTTGGCCGCATTCCTCTAACAGCTACTTCTGGCCTTCACTTCCTTCTCCTCCTTGAAAGTCATCATCAACTCTTCAGGTCTTTCTAGCCAGTTCACTAACACCTCTAACTCCCATATTTTACTACAAAACTCCTCTTTCTCCTGCACACCCTATGTCATGCCTTTTTGGCATTCCAAGGTTTTCTGAGCTGAAGAGATACTGAGAGATTTGCAAATGCTACTTATAAGCTTCTTGTCCAGTCTCTGGTACACATTCAAGCCTCATTCTTTTATCCCTAACATCTTTTTTTCTTTCTTTTTTTTTTTTCATCCATGCTTGGCCTTTTAAATGTCATCATATACTCAATAAGCAAATGACAGACAAGTGACAAACTGAAAAGTGATAAAGATTAAAGGCAGAAAATTGTCACTTAATATACCTTCAGATTATTACTCAGTAGAAAAAGTTTTTTTTAAAGTCATCTGGTCATGTCTAGCTCTTTTCACTTACTAAAGAACCAAACCAAAAATTAATGTGTGTGTCATCAAACCACAACCAAAAAAAAAATCAACAGACAGACAGTGTTGAATAGTATACCTTGCTCGAATTTCCTAAGCTAACTATAATTCAGATCAAATTAATCAAATACTAGCCATAATTTGAATAAAAATATATCTGCAAAATCTATTAAGTTAAAACAGGACACTGCAAACTATTCAGAAACTACAATATGAACAAGACACCTTATATTGTTTTCCTTTTTTTAGAAATAACATGGTTACTCAATCCCTCCCATAATTCAGAAACGGTTATCCCATTAACCTCAGACAAGGTTTTCTTTCTGGCTTAATGTAAAATTACACAGAACTTTTTAAACTGCCCCCCCCAAAAAAAAATATAAGTATATATAAAGTAAAATAAGACTGAGATGAAGCCTTATCACATAACAGGAAAACAACGAGAGTCTAACAGTCAGACCAAATAAATAAGAATTACTTACAGACCAGGAGCCCTTGGCACGAGCGGTAAAGCCAGATTGCAGCCCACATGACCTGAGTTTAATTAAGAGCTGCAGTATTTGATGTAGCTACAGGAAAGATGGGCACAACTATCCTAGAGCAAGGATACAGGTGACTAAACTCTGTGACAAGTAACTTATCAGAACTACTCTCCTTATCAACCACAGGATTACTTATTCAGTATTTCATTCCATTTTCCAGTCCCATTTATAATATTGGACATTCACATCTTTCCTGTGCAGACATGTTACCATGAAATTTCTTTTGTAAATAAAAAGGCATATAGCTCATTCAGTAATCTCACTTTATGCTATAATCTCTGTTATCCAGTTGTGTGCTTTCCTACCTAACCTTCCTAGCTCCATGTACTCATAAAAATTCCCATTCTTCTTCACCCACTTAGCTCCCTTTTAGTATCCTATCTCAAGATGCATGAACTCTGAATCCTTGCAATTCCCTTTCTTTCAATTTACCAATAATAACTTTCTGCACTCTAGTCATTAATTGGATTGAGGTTCCCTTTATTTATTTTATTTTATTTATTTATTTATTTATTTATTTATTTTATTTTATTTTATTTTATTTTCCATTTGTTGACCGGGTTAGTCTGGCTGGGCAGAAAGCCCTTTCTCAGCAGTGACACGGGGAGAAAAGCTCCATTAGAGTAAAACAAGTAGCAGTTTGTACAGATTACACATCATATTCTAACAGAGTAGGCAAAAAACGATTTACAATATTTACATTACAGTCAAGATTAAACAATAGTTTAGCAGTAAGGCTTTACAGAGAATAGTATAGAAGTAAACTGTGGAGATGACTGGAGGTAATACAGGGGGAGTTTAAGAATCAAGAATAGGAGACAGGGAGGGAGGTTGGAAATAAGAGGCAGTGGGAAAAGAGGGTTAGAGGAAGGGGCTAGATGTAATAGGTATGTTATATAGGTAGAATTAGATCTGAGATGAGACCGGAGGTTGTGGATAGAAAACATGTGGAACTAGAGGAGAGAGAGGTATGTAATGTAGAATAGTATGAAGGTTAAATGAGAGAGAAAGAGGGATAGAGTGGATATTTTATTTTATTTTACATTTGATGACTGGGTTTGTCCGATTGAGCTAAGCAGCCCTTTTTCAGTGGAGGCTCGGGGAGAAAAGTTACACAGGTTATACAGACTATCATTTACAAGATACAATCAACAGCAAAACTACATAATTTATGCAAAAACATATAAATGATAGACAGTAATATCTCATAAAAATTATATTTTTGTAAACAGAGGTAAAAACATAAAACAATTATACTTTTTGTCAACAGAGATAAAGAACATGCATCATTCAGAAAAGTATTTAAGTAATGCGCTTATAGAGAAGATTTTAAAAGGTATTTGACAGACTAGGTCTAGTAAGGTATGAGGGAGTTTAGATAATTAATAGGTGGGGGGAGGAATAGTGGGTTGTTAGGGTGGAAAGGATGTTTATGGAGGGTGAGCACAGTGGCAAGTTCATTGGCTTTGCAGGTATTCTTTGGTGGCTGCTTTAAATTGTTTAAGTTGCTTAAGGGTCCTGATTTCTAGTGGGAGGCTGTCCCAGCCCTTTGTGGGATTATAGTTATAGAGGTTGAACCCAAATTTAATCTTAGGTTTGTAGATTATTAGCAGGTCTTGGTTAAAGCTCTGGAAAGGTCTAGCAGGTGAATAGTGGGAGATGAGAGATGAAAGACCACGACAGTAGGAAGACTAGTAAAGGACAGAGCGAATGATCTGGAGCTGAGAGAGAAGAAGCTGATGAGGTAATTTAAGCCAGTTTAGGAGTTTTAGTGAGTGACAGTGATGGGACTTATACGTTTGATGAGCAGCGAATCTAGCAGTCTTGTTGTAAGTGGATTCTAGTTTGGCTAGGAGTGCAGAGTTGAGACTAATGAGAATTTGAGAGCTATACAGTAGACTGGGTAGGAGGTAAGCATGAGAGAGGGTTATCTTAGCGTCACTCTTGAGAAACTTTTTGCAACGGTAATGGAGCCCTAGTTTCTGATGAGTTTTCCTGATACAGTCATTGACGTGTAAGTCCAACTTAAGTTGGTCATCACTGTTGCTGCCTAAGAGCTTTGTCCTAGATTCCACCTTGATCACGATGGTAGTAAGAGACAGTATTGAGAAGGTGTATTTAATTTGGTTAAGGTTTTTAGTTTTGTTTGGGGTTAAGGATAAGGTGGTTTTCAGAGAGTCAGTTTTCTACTGAGTTAAAGGAATTCTCTGTAGCAGAGAGTTGTCTGAGTCTTGTACCAGAGATGACTGAGGACATGTAGAATAGAGAAGATTAGTAAAGATGTTGAAAGGTAATGGACCAAGGATAGAACCTTGAGGAACACCCATTTTAACCGGAAGAGGAGGGGAGAGTGCAGAGTACCATCTCACTGATTGAAGTTAGTCAGTGAGGTAGCTGGCAAACCATGCAACGGTAGCATGGGAGAAGTTAAGGTTGGTCAGTTTGTGTGGAAGAAGAGGGTGAGAGATGGTGTCAAAAGCTTTTGAGAGGTCTAAGAATAGGCAGGAGATACGTTTGTTTTCATGTCTGAGTAAGGAAATGGTGTTAAGGAACGATAATAGGGCAGTAGTAGTGCTATGTTTAGGTCAAAATCCAAGTTGAGTGGGTGTGAGCAGATTTTCTTGGAGTAAATAGTGCATGACTTGTATGTATTTTTCAAGAACCTTTGAGAGAGGTGATAGGATGGCTATATGTCTGAAATTGGTGATTTCAGAGGAGTTACCTCCTTTGTGTATAGGTAAGGTGTAGAATTGTTTCCAGATGGAAGGAACTTTTGACTCAGGGATGGAGCAGTTATTTAAGATAGAGACAGTGAGAGCAAGACATTCGGCTGCTAACTGAAGGAAAAGGGAGGAGATATTGTCAGCTGATGCTGAGCATGGTTTTAGTTTGGAGAGTAGAGATTTGAGGTAGCTGGTGAGTACAGAGTAGAGATTTGAGGTAGCTGGTAAGTACAGGTTTGAGGGGAAAAGTATTTGAGAGGTTTATAGCAGGACTGGAGATGGTTCTAAGTGGTTTGAAATATTATTAAAAGTGGAGGGGTTAGGGCTTTGCTCAAGTAGCTTGGATATGGAATCAATAAAATAGGTGTTGAAGATTTAGGCAGTTTCTTCAGGTGTCATATCGGGGCATGGATTAGGGGAACAAGGACTACCAGGATGTAATATTTGGTTTATCGAGCTCCAAAAGCTTTGGGGATTCGATCTCAAGGCTGAGGGAGGGTTATAGTAGAAGTCTTCCTGCATTCTTAATTTAGTTTATATGCCATATTCTATCACTTTGAATACGCCCTTCTTAATATTGTATCACAAGTCTTTTACAGCAAGTATATTTTACATCATTCCATATCAATCATCAGAGTTTTAGCAAATCAACTGAATTATATCTGCCTATAAACAGAAATTCTTTTTTTGATGTAGAAACCCATATTTTACCCTGAAGAGTAAACCACACAAAATGTGATAAATATTTAACAAAGCTCTTCTCATCTATTCAATAGCTATTTTTCTCTTTCATTAGTGGAAAGATGGAAATTATATTACCCATTACCAAAAGTTTTGAGTAGCTAATTCATTTTTCAGTGCTGTATATCTGATAGCATCTTCCTCCCTATTTTACTCTATATGATGGCATTTTGCAGTTATAGTTATCAGAATAAAATCCTCCAGAATAGCTTTTTTACATGTTTAAAAAAATGATAACTGATCACTTAAGACATATGCTTATATAAAATAATAAAAAAGAGAGCAGACCGCGTTAACATTTTTCATTTACATGTACTATATTTTACATACACGTTTTTCTTCTTTTTTAAGATTATTCACTTCAACATTACACAAGCAGACGAATTTCTACATTTCTTTAAAACGTGTTCCTCTTCCCAAACATTATTCTGCATGTGGTGTTCTCACAAATTCCATTTATTTCTCTGAAATTGACTCTTTCCCCTTCCGAAAGACCCCAACTCCAGTTTTATTTCGTATCTCTTTTGCAAATACTTAGTACTTTAATTACAGTTAGATTAGATTTTTATTTCCATGTAATAGTAATTGATTTTTTTAGCAGCCAATAGCATTAGTCCCATTAATGCCTCACTATGTCTAGACAATTCAAATCCTGGATCTCAGCTTAAAAGAATCATTTCCTTAATTTTAGCCATTTGCACCTCCAATATTTCTAATAGAATGCAGTTTAGGGAATTTTCAAAATCTGCCAACTCACTACTACCAAAAAATATGTTCCTAGTTATCAATTGTTTGAAGTCTGCATGGGGTATATAAATACCCATGTAAATGCTTTCTGGACTTGTGTGTACTTGACAGTCATACATATATTCCCCATTGTTCCTTCCTAAATTGCCTTTTTAGTCTATGTTTTCAAGCTTTACTTAGACATACTATGCAGCATTTTATATGCTCTAAAAAGTATCCCTTTTTAATAGTAGCTTCTGTTCTGGACATAACTAAAAACTCCATCAGAGCTGGGCTTTCACATGTCACCTCATCCCTTTCTTTTTGCCCTATACTCTGATATCAGTCCCTGGTAGGGAAGGCAGTCTCTAACCTGCAGTCCAAACGTCTGCATGGCTTCATCCCACTCTATTACTTTTCCTCTCTAGCTGTTTTTCTAATACCTTGGATCCTGTTTTTAGTGTATTTCTTGTCTTGCCCAATCATTTAATGTTACTCATAACAACACATCATATATACATCCAGCTGTAGGTGTCCTAAGCCACACCAACTCTCTAATCCTCCCTTCATTCACACCCTGGCCTCAGCGGTCACACTTCTATTCTCCCTCCCTATCATTTATACCTAAAGACTGTTCAGTTATCTTTCTCCTTTGTAGAGACCTGTCTCAAAGAATCAAACCTCCCATTCATCCCTAAGAAAACAAAATTAATGTTTTTCACCTCAGAAAAGTTGCCAAAATCCAAAGCAATCTTTTATCATAAAGTCAGCAAATAATATTGTCATTGAAACGTAACTCACAGTAAACTTCTAGGCATTATAATAGAGATGATCATCTCAAATATGACCAGCATGTACTGCACACCATTAAATCTACACACCAGAAACAAGGCTCCGTTTATAGTATCAATGGATTCCTTACTGATACTGCAAGAAAAACTGTAGCCACCACCTTCTTATTGCTGACTCTCTTATACTCCACTGCTACCCTAACAAACATAAAAAATACTCAGAGAAGGAAACTTGCCCCCTGCTGCAATAAAATAGCAAAGTTTGCCACCAATCTCCCTCATAAGACCATAGTCAGCTTAAAGCAATTAGACTGGCTTAAACTGCACACCTGCTTAACATATTCACAGTTAACTACAGTACACAAACTCATTCATCATCCAGGAAAAATCCCTGCACTACAAAATGTATTACTGCCCTACTGTCCAGCAAGGGGCATCTGTTCTAGTAAAAATTTTTATTACTTACAAATAAGTTAAATAATGTTGTAGGAGACTTGCTCTACACCCAATGCATTGCTAAACTCTGGAATGGTATCTCCAGATAAATAAAATTTTCTGACAAACTCAATAGTTTTAAACCACTGCTTAAACAACATCTTAACCAATCCTGGTCTTGTACATGCTCATCACAGAGTTAAAACTTTTTTGCTGTACAATACAATACAAATACTCTCCTTAAACATAATATGCTCAACTTCTTACTGAAATGATAAAACATTTTTTATACATAACTGCTGCCTGCACAATCCATTACGTTGGACATTTGCTTTCTCTTTATAATCATCCAGCTCTGTAAAATCTTAGAATGTAACAATGTAACTACTGTTTATGTATAAATGTAAATAGAAATGGAACTACTTTGTGTTTGACTGGAACTTAGTATAATGCAATGTAAGCAAACTGAGATTTTTCTCCCCAAGCCTCCACTGAAACTGGATATTACCCAGTCAGACTTTCTCAGTAAACAAGGATAAAAAATAAATAAATTATGAATTATTTCCTTTTCCAAGATATAATTGAATCATATCACTATCTGTGCCTCTTTTATCCCTTCAAAATACACAGAAGCCTGTCAATATAATATTGCAGTTGCCATCCAGATGTACTGTGGTTTCCATTGCATGTTCAATGTCAGTAGTTCCTTGTTTCAAAAGCATGGGTATTTGAATATTTATTTAATAAGATGTGTTGGTTTGCATATAAACAGCATCTAGTTATTTCTGACCTTCTGAAGTATTCATTTATTTATTTATTTATTTAGATTTTGTAATTAAGCAGATGGGTAGATCTAGCACTTGATCTTTTATGCTCTATCCCAAGACTAATAAAAGCAAAAAAAAAAAAAAAACAAACAAACATAGCAACAATCACATATATGTGTGTGTGTGTGTGTATTAAAAAACAGCAGTCATAATTAGAAATAATATTCTTAAGTCTGCAAGGATTTCAAGCTGATCCTCATACTCCGACCAGCACAATAATAACAAGGATGTGTTCTGAAGCATTACTTAATAACAGTGGTACTAGCAAGAAGGAATTCTCTGGGCTGGACACAAGGTATACACTCTATGACAAGATACAAAGGAGCATCCTGTTGTTTATGTAGGGGAAGATCAAGATTCAACAGGGACGGGAAGGAAGCCGAATACAGAGTAATGGGTTGTGCACATCAATAAAAACAAATAAAGAGAGGAGGAATGGTGGATCAGTATTTTACAGTGAACTAGCAATAAGGTAGGGTCCTTATTTGATCAGCCAGCCTTAGAAAAAGGGAAGCAGCAATTTGGGGGGAGAAAAACAAAGACAGAAATCAGCCAAACTAAAATATAAACCAATGCAGAGAGATGAATATCAGACTATATAGAAACAAAACAGTCGCTATGTAAATCTAATTGGAGGGATCCATTCAGCAGACTGTAGAAGGAATGTGAAAAGTTTTGAAAAGACCATTTGTTTGAATACAAAAAAGAAGATAAGGATCTATGCTCTCAAAGTCAATAGGATATATCTCAAGATGAGAGATAAAAATGCAAGAAATGGAAATGGGTCTCAACTGTAACCTTGAAACCTGAAATAAACAAACTGGAAAGACAAATTAAACAGAATTCCAAAGAAATTGTATATAGGGACTTGTAACCTCATCTTTAGCAAAAGGGGAATAGGACAATCCCAGAGCCATACAGACCAACTTGGAAGTAGTGAAGAAGATTATTTTGGATAACTTTTTGTCAAAAATGGAAAGCCTGGAAATTGTAACCATATATTATGCATATGGTGAAAATAGATATATAACAACCTGGAACCCGATACTGTATGACAATATAATAGCACTTATAAATGAAAAAAATGTACTGCGATGTAATGTATATAGATATAACTTCAGCTTTTAATAGAGTCATACACAAAAGCATGTTTCCAGTCTTGAATCTCCCCATATTTGTATGACCTAGTAAACAATGGATTTAATGATACAATAAGTTTGTGCTGAAGTCTTCTCAGGTTATTATTACTAATTTTGTCTTCGCCTTGTGCTTTGTTTGGGTCCAGTTTGTGTGGTTCTTTTTAAATACAATCTAATTTTATTTCAGTATCTGAGGTTACTTTAATGTCACTAGGAAAATTTATCACTCCCTTGATTGAGCCAAATTGCGTTGCATAAGATTTTATAAATATCTCTATAATCTGTTGTGTTTGAGAATAAATTTTAGAATTTACACAGTTTATCACTATGTATGTTTTTATTCCTACCATATTTTATGTATCTATAAAATGTTTTTCTATTATGCTGAATATTGTTATACAAATTTTCTTCAAACATTTCTTGATCTTGTCTTACACTACGTTTAATTTGTCTAACCAGCTTGTTTATTTCATTTTTCAAGGTTATACTCCAGCCTGTGTTCCATTTCTTATATTTTCGGTCTCTCATACTAATTATGCATTTTGTTCTTATGGATATATATCCTCCTGACTTTGTGTTCCTTAATCCTGATTTTAAACATTTTTTTTTTATTTTTTACATTCAAACAATTTCTATTCCAAGACTTGTCACATTCTTTCTACAGTTTTTCGTCTAAAAGCTTCAATCCAATTACTTTTACACCTTTACCATTTACATCCATATGGTTTGCTATTAATCTTCTGTGCACTGGTTTAGAATTTAGTTAGAAGAATTATCAAGAAACAAATTAAACTTTATAACCCCATGATCGCTGCACATCAATGGTAGTAAAACCTGAGACATGAAGTAACAGCAATTTATTTAGGAACACAAACAATATCGGGTATGTCTTGCTCCCTGGTAGGCTTTTTTACAATCTGAAGCAGTATCTGTTCCTGAACATATTGTTGAATCAATAAATTTAAGTCCATAGCCACTGTTAAGTTTTCAACTTTTTTTGCACAAAATGTATGAATTCCTCTAGGTGATAAGAAACTAGTAGGATGCAAATGACTCATTAAAACAGTGGCTGTAAAACAATCATGCACACATATAAGCAAAATAGCTCCTGTACTATTCCTCTGTAAAAGTAGATACCAATTTAATGATTGTCTCAGCAAAATGGATAGGTGCTCTAGATTTCATCTCCTGTATTCCCCCCATCTGAGGGTTGACCCCCCACCCTAATTCCTTTCAGACTTGCATTGAACTTCCACAGTAATGGACACTTGCCCTCTTTCATGTGTTTCCAGAAACCAAAGAACAAGAAACAAATCATTAGATACAGCTGCTTAATCCAAAATAGTAACCTTTTCCTAAAGCATTACTGAGACTAAGCAATACTAGGATTCAAATCATAGTATTTTCCCAGGGAGGGATAGCACGTTAGGTTACAATAGTTGTTGTGACCTCACCTTAGACTAGACCTTCTTCTATAGCACAAGCCTTTGCATAGCTAAGTAGATCTAGGACATGTGAACCCTAGTCTTATTTCATATCATCAATTTTTATGGGTCTATTAGGGTGCAAACATTCCAAGAGAAAAAAATCAACTTTTGAAATCAAACTATATATTTGCACCGTTCTAGATGAAGGAGATGATTTACTAAAAAAAAAAAAAAAAAAAAAAAAAAAACCTTTGGAACTAAGAATCTCTGAAATGTAATAATTTTTACAATGTGCAATTGATGTAAACACTTCCAGATACTATTCTATTTTCTGAATCCTGCCAAAACACTATACAAAAGAGTATTAATGCTGTTCTGCAGTATAGATTCCATATTCTGCCTAATTTTTTATTCCCAGATGTTCATTCCTGTTTGAAATCCAGACCAACGTTCTTACTGACTTTAAATTCTGGGGGACAGGAGGGTGTCTAATGAAAGACAAACTGTTTTATCATAATTAATTTTTCATCCTCATTCTTCCAAATGTACTGCTAACTTCAGTTTTCTAGTGACGGAAGTAATGGGTCCATAAAGCAAAGGCCATTATTGGGAGGGTGGCCTAATGGTCAAGGTGTTTGCCTTACAAACACAAGGTGCAGGGTTTGAGTCTCACAAGGGATAATTGGCTAGGATTAAAATGCAATGCAAGGGCAGTTAGCTTAGTACTAACCTATGAAAATAACTATAAACATAACTTGTTAATGTGCTCAGACAGAACAGGCATGGTAGGCTGGGACTCCACTGGGTGTGACACCAAGTACTTCCACTCGGTGTTGTTCATATCATGGGCCAGTACTGCCTCTGTCCCCCCCAAGACTGGTGAGTTGACAATGGTCTCTCACTTTCAGCCCTACTCCTGTAGGCACCCAATATTTAAATCAACCTCTGATTGCCTGCGTTGTAATCAAGGCCCTTTAACAAAGCTATGCTAAGATATCTTGGTTAGTGTACTTATTACCCTTTCAAATCTGCCAACCAGAATTCTGGCCATGCTTTTGGATTTAGTGGACTGTGAGGATAGACTGGTAACTTGAGGGGATGCAGTGATTTATTTTCCTTCTTTTGGTAAAGAAACAATAGCTATAGTCAGAGAAGAGTATTGGAGATGGGCATTATCCAATACCCAACAATAAAGTTTCAACAACTGTGCACTTGATTGCTTTTATAATTCTTAAAATCGTTATGCATGTCACACCCACTTCTGGGGATTCCCCACCTTTGAGCCAAAAAATAGACTTCACCACCTCCCCATGGATACAGGTTCATTTAGTTAGCCAGATATGGGTTCAGTAATACACAGGCATTAAAAACAATTTAGAAAGAAAAATATTTCCAGTTGAGAGGCATACAGCTTATTGGCATATAGCTTCATCTATACATTTAGCAATATCGGGGTGCAAAAGACAAATGACTTCAACTGGAATCCTTAGTAGAGTTACAGATTATTTATTTCTCCCTTTCCTGAACTTCTTGACTAAAAGTTTGGAAACTTTTAATTGTTTTGCTCAAAATAATTTCCTTAACCTGAACCACCTTGACCGTACATATTCATAATGCACTTCTCTGCCTTCCTTCCCAAATGCTTTAATTGCAATCCCCAGTGGTTTGGCCTTGGAGCCTTTCCTTTCATACTGACTGTCCAGATTCCATGTCTTACTCTCTGGTACCCTGACTATTTTGTACACCTGGCTTCCCTCCCCTTATTCTTTTTCCATATACATCTCATATTGCTCCTTTAAATGTTCCACCTTTTACACATTAAGGTTTGCTTTTTATACTTGCCCACACAAAAGTTTCTCACCCACGTCATCAAGTGCTCACTGTTTTATTCCTCTTCAGTTCTAGTACAAGTAGTCTCTGGTATCTCTTGGACACTTTAATTCGAAATTTTTACATTCTGTTATCACCATGGCATGGTATAAGAAAGCATTAGCTTTAGATTTAATGTCAAATGCATAACCCAAAAGCTTATTTTTAAAGAGAAAAAAAAATCAATGCAGTTTGCCAACCTATAGATGAGAAAATGAAAATAAAGTCTTTATCCTATGATTAAGCATGAGCTGAGAAGCTAAAAATTAACATCTGTTCACCATTCTTGTCAGAAGTAAGAATGAATTAATCTCAGTCTTCTTAGGTATATAGTCCCTATTCATTGGCATTCTTATCTGTCCTACAGTTCCATGATTATGTTCCACCCATGTATATTTTCTTACTTTCCAATACAGCCTAATATTCTTGTAATTTAATGTCACTTTTCTCCTTTTTTGTATGACTTGAATGATTAACTTCCTTTCTGCTTATGATTTTTAGTTGTGAATTGATTATGTACCACTGTGCATATATTTAAATATGTATATATTATAATGTTTATTCATTTATTTATATTTTTTCCTGGTAGACCCCCGATCTCCACGTACCATTTTCAGACATGCTCAGAGTCACACAGTTAGGCAAAGGAGGCTGTGGGAATCAAACCTTGCACCATATGAATTAGCTCAATAACAGCTCCTTAATCATCCAAGCCAACTACCACAGTGAGGTGTGAGGTGACAATCTGCAGTAATCCTCCTGTATTCATAATGCTTTCTGTTCCCTATTTTCGTAGGGTCATACATGAAAAGGCACCACCGAGCAGTGCACCTCCAGTTAACAAATGTAAAACGAAGTAAAATACTCAGTGATGATCTGCTTTGAGCCTAAAACCTACCTTTGTCAACAAATTTTCAATGAGCATGTCTGCCACATAATTAGATAGGCCATGGGTATGCTTTATATTCTCAGGAATAACAGTTAATAACTTACTCTGCATGTCTGTCACATAATTAGGTAGGCCATGGGTATGCTTTATATTCTCAGGAATAACAGTTAATAACTTACTCTATTATTTTAAGAACCCTCATCTCAATAAGCTTGAAGTAGAGCAAAAACATTTCAGAAGTTCAAAGGTAACTACTAGGGTAGGTTGCATGTGTCCAGTATTTTAAGCCTAGTCAGTTTCCCCTCAGTTAGAGATGAACTCTGCACTTTTTGTGTGTGAGGTAATCACCTTAACCATTAAGTCAACCTCCAATCCCAAGAGAACATGGTTTCAAAAATAACTCATAATAGCTAAATCTTAGTAAACAGCACTGCCACTGTGTCCATTACCAGTTTAAAAAAAAGCAGAGGTTTATTTACTGCATACACTTTCTCAGCGACCTGCACAACATATTTATTTACACCTGAAGATATACTGTCCACGCACTCTAAACTAAGAATTATTTTCCTTTTTCCCCAATCATACTCAATTATCTCAGGTTTGTGCATTTAAAAAGGAAAGTGATACCATTATGGACAATAAGAATTTCCTTGCTGGTATGCCTGGCACTTAATGGCCTAATTGATAAGTAATACTGTGAGATTGAACCTCTTCTTGTATCTTTTCATTTCAGCTCATATAGCCCATCTTCTTCTTCTTCTTTTGGCTTTTCCTGTTTAGGGGACACCACAGTGGATCATTTGTCCCCTCATGAGTGGCAGTGTAGTTTTACGGTGTCGAGTTGCCAGCCTGGCACCCAACCTTCCACAGAAGGCACAAACATGCACACACTCACACCTAGGGCCAATTTAGAGTGTCCAATCAACCTACAGCATGTCTTTGGGATGTGGGAGGAAACTGGAGCACCCGGAGGAAACCCACGCGACCACAGGGAGGACATGCAGACTCTGCACAGAAGGCACCCCAGCCGAAAATCAAACCAGAGAACCTCTTGCTGTGAGGTGGCAATGCTTACCACTCCACCACTGCAGCCGCACTCAGCTCATATAGCCCATGGTTTCTTAAAACCTAAAGTGATTTTATAATCAGCACTCAATTAGGATGTTTATTACATCTGCCCTCTACCATGTTAAGTTAAAAAAGTTGTTTTCCCTGTCTTTCTTTCCACAATTATTTTCACTTACCTAGAGACCAGATGACTTAGTGGTTAAGGTCTTTGTCTCCCATGCACAAGGTACAAGGTTTGAGCCTGACCACCGGCCAATGCCTGTTTAGAGTTTGCATACCGCTTTAGGCATCTACTTTGGTGCACAGTATCCTCAAGATGGAAGAATACATATCACAGGCTGGGTGCTGTGGCAGGGCTAGCCACTCAATGGTGTAAAATATGGCTCTAGGTGATTCAGTCATGTTGACTAATGTCACCAAAAATGGGCATAGCTAGTTACCAGTGATAAGTGGGGTGAGGACTCTGACCCACACCGGGGACACTTGCTTACGGTGGGAAGGGTATATGTGCCACTATTTGCCAGTGTGTGCCCGCCATAAAGCCCAGCAACCGTGGGTCAATGAACTACTGGCTGGCCGGTGTCTAGTTGCCCAGCCTGGGTTACCCTCTGTTGAGCAAAAGCTGTATGTAAAACCAACCAGCCTGACAAACATGAACTAAGAATTGCTAAGCTAGGTTCACTGACTGACAGGACGCAGCTTGGAAGTGGATGACTTGATGATACGATCCTGTGTATCCATGAGACGAGATGGAAGGACAGTGCAGCAAAGCCACTTGGCTTGGAATCCAGAGTCTACTATTCAGGTGGAGGGCAGGATAGGAATGGTGTAGGAATTGTGGTGAGAGAGTATTCAGAAAGCAGTAAGGGATATCATCAAAATTAATGACAGACTCATGGCACTCAGACTTCAGTGTAATGATAGGGCAGTATTCATAATCTCAGCCTATGCCCCACAGCAGGGTGGTGATAGTGAGGAAAAGAGTGCATTCAGACAGCAGTTGCAGGACCTACTAGAGAACAACACAAACTGGTATTAGTAATGGATGACTTGAATGCACATATTGGAACAGACAGAACAGGATATGAGGACTGCCTGGGTCCACATGGGTGGGGCAACAGGAATAAAGAAGGAGAAGCCATTCTAGACTTCTGTCTGGTAAATGGCTTGATAGTAGCCAACACATGGTTCAGAAAGAGAGACAGTCACAATATCACATACAAGAGTATTCAACAAGTAATTCAGGTAGACTTCCTCCTAGTAAGGAGTAGAATGCATGATTGCAAAGTCATCCCCAGTGAAACAATTGGCCCACAGCATAAACCACTAGTTGCCACAATCAGCTACAAGCAGTGGTCAGACAAGGATCTAAGGTCAACAGAGACCAGGCTGAATACCTGGAAGTTGACTTGAGAGAAAGTACAACACTTCAAGGAATTATTCAGGGCTCTAGCACCCCAAGAAGAGGAGGAAATAGGGGGAGTTGAAGATGAATGGCAGCGCCTAAAAACAGCATGTGTTAGGACTACAGAACAGATATGTGGCTGAGCCAGGTAGGTAAATAAGGTACATAAGGAAAGCTGGTGGTGGAATGCAGAAGTCCAGGAAGTCATCAAAAGAAAAAAGGAGTGCAGGAAGAAGTGGGCGACAGAAAAGACTGACCAGGTTAGGAAGGACTACTGATTGGCTAACAAAGAAGCTAAGAAAGAAGTTGCAATAGCAAAGAATAGGGCACCAGAGGCACTGTACCAACTTCTGGAAAATGATTCAGTAAGGGGCACAAAGAAACTATATCAGGTCAGGTTGCAAGGCAAAGATAAAGAAGATAGTCAGATACCCTTCATAAGGGATGCCAGCAACAACCTGCTTACCAGCCCAGAGGACATCAAAAGAAGATGGAAGGAGTATTTCCATCAGTTTCTGAATGAAGAAAACCCCAGAGAAGCTGTACTGCCCCAGAAACAGCCTACGATGAGAGAAGAAGAAGAGCCCACCCTAGGAGAAGTAAGAACACCACTAAGGGAGATGAAATCAGGTAAAGCAGCTGGCTCAGATGAGGTCACAGCAGATATGATAAAGATGATGGGTGAGATAGGGGAGAAATGTCTCCTGAGGGTACTAATAGCGGTGTGGAGAGAAAGGTGTAGAATAAGCATACTCATGCCAGTGTACAAGAACAAAGGGGACGTCCACAACTGTGGGAAGTACAGAGGCATCCAACTCCTATCACATTTCATGAAAGTTCTGGAGAGGGTGATTGATAAATGGATATGCAGAGCCATAGAATGTAAGATGAGCAGTTTGGATTCAGATCAGGATGCAGCACAATTGACTCGATGTTTGCATTGAGACAGATACTTGAGAAGAAGCTAGAGATGAGGAGAGAGTCCAACTGGGCATTCTTAGACTTGGAGAAAGCATATGACAAGGTCCCAAGAAAGCTAATCTGGGCAGTACTGTGGTGGTTTGAAGTCCCAGAAACATTGGTAGAATTAATGCAGGCTATGTACAAGGATGCAATGAGTTAAGTATGAACAGTGTTCGGCCTCACAGAAGGGTTCCCAATGGAAGTGGGTGTACATCAGGGTTCATCTCTGAGCCCACTGCTGTTCATACTGGTGATGGACTACATTATCAAACAGGTTGGAGGGGACAGATCAACAAAGCTGCTGTATGCAGACGATGTGGCAGTACAAGCAGACTCTGAGCTAAAACTTCAGCAAAGGATAGGAGAATGGAATGTAAATCTGAAGGCACATGGGATGAAACTAAGCACAGATAAGATTAGTGGTAATGGCAGCAAATTGGGGAAATCGGAACAAGCTAAAAATAGAGATAGAAAGGAAGATAGTGGAACAGGTAAACAGCTTCACGTATCTGGGAGGGATAGTTGAGAAGGGTAGTCTGAATGAAGAGTTCAAAGCTAGAATGAAAGGGGCCGCAGCCAACTGGCAGAGAGTATCAGGTGTAGTCTATGACAGAAGAATTCCAAAGAAGCTGAAAAGTAAGGTGTACAAGACAGCTGTGCGACCAGTACTACTGTATGGTACAGAAACCTGGACAGTAAAGGCAGAACAGTTGAAGAAGCTAGAGGTGATGGAAATGAAGTGCCTGAGAAAGTTGATAGGAAGCACACTGTATGACAGACAAAGAAATGAGGACATAAGAGCAGAAGTCAAAGTAGCTCCAATTGCAGAAAAGATCAAAGAGAACAGATTATGGTGGTTTAGGCACATGTAGAAAAGCAGAAGACAATCTGGTGAGGAAGATTTGCAACAGACAGGAAGAAGGTAAGAGGAAGTGAGGACATTAGGCAAAGAGGTGGATGGATTGTGTGAAAGAAGATCTGCAACAGTCAGCTATGAGTGTTGAAGAAGGCAGGAGTGTGGCACTGAATCGAGAGAGTTGGTGACAGTTAACACGATACCCCGACCCCGTGTAGAAAAATGGGAAAAGGAGGATTGATGATGATAATTTGGCTTACAACCCACAATCTTGTAGTTACAAAATGGTGACAGATTTGTCTGACAAAACCTTCTTATTGAAAATCTGTGTTTTTGTCATTCAGAAGTTTATTAGCATCAAGAAACCTTGCTTATAAACTTTTTCTTGGAATACTACCCACATATGTTCCTATGGTAGAAGTAAAATTGACAGGCTAATAACTAACAAAGGCCATTCGTGCCTAGTGTCTTTCATTTAATAAGAGAGAGAGAGAGCAAGACTTATCAGAATAATGACAGTTCTCTTCCCACGCAGAAAAGACTGGGCCAGCTGCAGTCACAGAGAAAAGATTGACAGAAAGAAAGGTGTTTTGTGATTGTGGAACTTCTGGGAAGTAAGCACACGAATGGTCTGTGATTACATGTCCTACTAATGAAAATCTGAGGCAGTGTTGTCCCACATCTCCTAACTGAAGAACATTGTTCATCACAATCACCATACCTCTTCTGTCATATGTGTGTGGCTGTCAGCAAACCCAGACTTGGCTGAGGATGAGAGTAACTCGACATTTGGCAATGTATCCAGAGACAAAGGTGTGTGTGTGTGGGGGGGGGGGGCCTGAAAACACATTTCCTTTCCAAAATGTAAAGTAAATATACAACTGTTCTAGAAGCAACCATACAAAACATATTTCTGTGTCAAAAAGTACAACAGAGAGGATAATTTGGAACAGGTAAAGTTAAAGGATGTTAATGAGGTGGAAAAGAGTCCATACCATGTTTTATTCATTATCAACAGATTACTAAAAAGTATGTACTCACAATTTCAAGTTACAAATACAGTGTGATAAACAGTACTGACAATCATTCTGAGACAACTATTTAGAGTGGGAAATGTTACATTTTTTTAATTTCATGGAAACTTATTTGAATATTGTTTCCATCTTTACCAAAAACCTTCCAATAAGGCATAAAAGAAATGTAAATAAATATTTAAATGTATCAGAAACTGTGTCCTTTTCACTACATATCCATTCCCAAACTAAGAAGAAACAGCAGGATCCATACCAAGTAGTGAAAATGATATATAATCAGCTCTTGGACTGTTCCACAGCTGGTAACAAGAAGTAACAGCAAACCACACTGCAAAAAAGTAAAATGCATAAATTTTTATTCAGACATTAAGTGCTTTTGTCCCTGAGTATAAAGTAGCACTTCCTCAGAGAAACAGCAAAAAGAGAGTATCCAAACTATATAGCAAACCCAATCAAGTACCCACTCCCATTAATTTATTTAATTAACATTCCCTTGCAACTAAATATGTCTCCAATTAAAGAAACCATGTTTAAATGTAAAGGATGTAACAAGTTTGTACAAATATCTTAAAATACTTAGTACCAACATATTTAAGAAATATGTACATTAGACAAATTATATTTATATTTATAAAATATTTATATGTGGTTTTGGTAACTGTACAGTACCCTCATTTTCACCCAAGAGAGAGAGAGAGAAAGAGAAATTAAGTAGCATTTAAACCAAAAGGTCCAGTGGCATTTGTTCTTATTTGCCATGCAAATTCCCTACACTTCAATCTTCTCTTCCATGGTCCTCCCCTCAAGTGAAAATCAGGTACATCTATAATGAAAAAACCAAAATCATGCCCAGTGTGTGCTTGAATGTGTTTGCACAAAGCGTTTTTGTGGTCTTGTCTTTTTATATCCCTTATATGCTCATATACTCCTTCTTTTAAAGCTCTCTCTGTCTTATCAATGTAGAATAAATTACATTTATTACACAATACAACATATACAGTTTGTTTTGGTGTCACAGTTGCATTTCTTTGGGCATGTTATTGTGCCACAAGCTTTCAAAAGAATACTGTCTTCTTTTTATATATAGGGACACCAAGAAAATCTTCCACATTTTACCACTCAGTACTGGTACCTGATAGTTTTTATGGATTGAAAGCTTTTTTCCAAGTAATTATTAATATTACAGTCTGTCTTAAAAAATAAGTGTTGCCATCCTAACCTTCTTCATAGCCATACCACAAATATCAAATACATTCTAATTGTTTTTAATAATGTTTCTTATAGCCCCTGTATCACTGTTGAAAGTTATTGTGCAACCTATGTTAAAATCCTGGCCAAAATTGGTCTCAGTGGCTGTCAAACCTTCTTTGAGACCCAACAGAGGCCAGTAGTAACCCTTCAACCTTTTTTTATTTGGCTTCCTTAAAAATTCCTTCCAAAAATTTACAGTGATATCATCTATTAAACAAAATTACTAGCACTTTTTCATACTCCTGATAAAAGAAATCAAGAACAGACACCATTCTTACTAGTCTTACTAACTGGCCCTTGACAAAGGCTTTCTTTTGATGTAAGGGGTGACTACTATAATAATATAGTAGGGAGTTGGAATAAGTGGGTTTTCTATGTAAATTTGAGATAAACCTTTGTCAAAGTGGTCCACTTTCAGTTCAACATCAGTATAACAAAAATAGTACCAGTGGATGTATTCAAAGTAAATCTTAGGAATTTGGTAGTGTTTTTTATATAATTGAAAAAATCCCTACGTCTTTTATCAGAATCCCTCCAAAAGATAAATATCTCATCCAAGGAATGCCCATGAAGTGTCCAGCCATTCTCAAACCCTGAATTAAAAATGTATTAGTCCTCCCAGTATGCTAAGACAATGTTGGCGAATACAGGGGCACATGCTGCCCACATTGCAACACCATATATATATTTTTTTTAGTTTAAAATGGTCCCTTCAGACCAAATAAAGTTATTGTCTAGCACCATCTCCATTAGGGAGCTTAAGACCTCAATTATTGTATTGTCTATTTGACTTTTTTGGCTCAAATATTGAGCAAACCAATCAATGTCACATTCATGGGGTATAACTGAAACTAGGTCTCTTATATCCGCCATTTCCAATATAAGGTGTTCACCATACAAATCCTGGTGGATTTTACTTAAAAAGTCCCATGACTCCTTTTAAATGTAGTTCACATTCTTAAGTGTGTCTTCCAGTTTTAAATAGATGTCCCTAGCCATCCCATAAGTATTTGAACATTTGGAGTCGACCATTAGTCATAAAGGAGGGTCAAAAATATCTTTGTGAGTTTTCAAATTTTGTGAAAGTAGTTGGGATACATGGGAACACAATATTCAAAAAAGAAAAACTCTATTTCAGTGATTTGTCACTGCATGCACAGATTATAGATCACCTTATCTCTTTTACAGTGGGTGATATTGATTTGGTAATTATAAGAAAATAACAAACCCTCCTTCCTTGAGTTATAATCTATGGTATCCATTGTAACCAGGCCCCCTTGTCAGGTTTTATACATTTCACTTTTTTTTTGTTTTTACAAATGTTTCTCAATAGTCTTCTTTCCTCGTCACTAATATTCATTTTGTATCTAAGTTCCCTGTAGTTTATATAACTATTTTCATCAGTTCACACCAATGGTGATCAAAGAGGACAAAAGGATCATAGTGAAAAGCTGAGCCCTCTTTCAAAGCAGCAGGAAACTTCCATGTCCTAAGGCCCTTAGGGACTATCCTCTGTTTAATACACTCAAGGAAATAGCAATTTTCAGCCTGTAGTTTGCAATATTTAATCAGTTTATTTTCAACGGTGTATAGTTGTTTAATTAAATGAAGGCTAGAACCATTAATATGTACAGTACTTTGCCCAAACTTAAAGTTGTTGTGAAGCCAGTCACTCAAGACAGAAGGATTATTTGCAATACCTTGGTTGCTTCCCTTTGTGCGCATGGTATACTGCTGTTTCTTATAGGTTCATAGGTGTGTACTAGGCCAATGGCCCTGGAGCCTTTACAAGCCTAGCCCATAGGATTACTCTGGCATTGTGCTACCTGACTTTACTTCCCAGTGCCTCTGTCGAGTAAAATCACTGGAGTGATCCCTGGGGTGAATTTTCTATTTCCCATCCACTCATCAAGATTCTTCTTGAAGAGGGCCTGTGAGGTACTCTGCTTGACATGAATGAGAAGTCTGTTCCATAGCATTGGCAGTTTCTTGGTTATGAACCTGCCCCTCCAGCATGTTCTGTTGATTGTGGTAATGAGGTTGAGGTCTCTGGAGCATGTGGTGTGGAGAGAATGGGATTTCTTTAGATATAGCATTTCTAACAGAGCTGGGTCAGACAAGGCTTTGTTAAGTCAAGCAAAGAGTGCTTCTAAGTAGGGAATATGAGACAGAGAATAGTTGAAGTTCTTTTAGTCTGACCATATACAACAAATGTTTAAGGCCTAGGATCCTCTTTGTGAGGTACCTTTGTGGCCTCTCCAGTTGTTGCAGGTGTTTAGTGACGTACATGCCAAATGGGGCACTGTACTCAGTGATTGGCCTAATGAGGGAAGAGTAGAGGGAGACAATGACATCTTTCTTCCTGGATGCAAAACCCTTAGTAATGAGATGTGCAACATAGAACGACCTTCTGACTACAGTGGCAATGTGGTGGTTAAAAGAGAGGTTGCTGTCAACCTGTGTCCCCAGATGACTTATAACACCTTTTATGTTCAGTGGACTACCATTGATGTGGTAATTCATGGGAACTGGTTTCTTTCCAAAGGGGATGACAACACATTTTTATGGCATTGAGCTTAAGGCCATGGTTCTGACACCAGTCGTTGGTCTCAGTGAGGCCTTTCTGTAGGATGTCAACATCACTTGGGGAGGTAATAATAGCTCTCAACTTGCAATTGTCTGCAAACATTGTCAGCCAGAGTCCCTTTGTGTTGGCCTGGACTTCAGAGAAGTAGATACCAAACAGAAGAGGACCAAGGACCGAACCCTGTGGGACTCCATTTGTGACTGGTCAGCAATCTGACTTGGAGTCAGCTACTTTCACATTGTGGGTTTTACCTGTGAGCCAGTTTGCAACCCACCTAGTGATATAGGGGTCGATGCCTAGTTTAGTGAGTTTTTCTGTGATTCCTGACTGGGGAATGGTGTCAAAGGCCTTGGCCAGATCAAGGTAGGCTGTATGAACCACATTGCCTTCAGCCACAGCTCAGGTGACTGACTCAAAGAAGTTGACCAAGTTGAACAGACATGATCTACTCTTCACAAAACCAAACTGTGTGGGATCCAGAG
>NC_056735.1:114094110-114099110 GCF_019279795.1 Protopterus annectens | reverse complement strand
TTTGGCGGGCAGTTTAACTCCCATTAATTACAGCTACAGTTGAATCCTTCTCCTGGTTTTGGAGCTGCTGAGGCGAGCGAGTCGTTGCTCCATGAGTGACCGCGTGTCGTGTAAGTCGGCTTGCTGACTTTTTTCCTCTTCTTTGTTTAGCAAAGTTACTTTGGAGCACAGTAATGTCTCCAAAAATCCCTACAGAATGCTGTCCCATGATCTTTAACTCTCCTTTCCTGCCCATATCCATTGATTCGATGTATTTTGGAACAAATTAGATAAGGGAGGATGCTGCACATTTTAAATATTGCTCTTGGCAACTTAGAAGGTTGATAGAATACCAGGATGTGTGCTAAGTGCTAACATATATTTTCTAAATGATATAAAGTCTGAAACTCAGACATGTCACTATTTAGTGACTTCAGTCCTCAGCTACAGACATGAGCAACAAGCCAAAGATAATATGAAGCAAAGATCCTGACACTCCTTCCCTCTTACTGCAAGGTATCAAATCTGCACAAATCCAAATATAATGGGGGGCATATAAAATGGGGGCAGATTTTAAATATTACTCTTATAAAGTTAGAAGTCTGAAAATCAACTGTATGACACTGTTCTTTGACTTCAGTGCTCAGTTAGTTGCCAGAAGCCTGTAATAAGGAGCACCAATGATATGAGGCAAAGATCTGGATGTTTTGCCAAAATCTGGAAAGTTGAGAAGTATGGATCCCTCCCATATCAGATGCTAGGCTTGAGCAGGTGCTAATGAAACAAAAACTAAGCAGTGGGTCTCTCAAAAATTTACACTAAAAGAGGAATATTTAATATATCACACAGTGGTTGAAACTATAGATTCATTTAAGGACCTGGGTATATGGGTAGATCCAGCTTTTGAGTTTTTCTAATCATATCACCCAATTGTTTTATAATTATAGAACTAGCAGTTGTATAAGAGATCTATAAAGTCTAGGAAATCAGAAATGAAGTCATTGTTCATAGTACGATACTAAGGTATTGGCCCGGAGGCCTTTATAAACCTAGCCAAGAATTTCACCCATGTTGCCACAAAGTCAGCACCTGTTCATTAACTTGAACATGAAATAGTATGGAAACCTTATAGGAAAACAAGCATACGAAAACAGGAAAGAGTCAGTGGAAATGCACCAAAGGTATCCATGGATGTGAAAATTTAAGTTTTCCTCATTGGTGAAAGGTATAGGGTTGGAGTCTGATCTCAGATTATTGGCAAGGCTTAGCTTGGTATTCACCTCTGAAACTATAAGACTAAAGTGGGCGAACTTGTAGAGTGGGACAGATATTTAAGGAGATTGTATTCAGGTATACAGAACATTTATTTATTCATTTATTTGTTTATTTATCTATTTATTTATTTATTTAACGGGAAATTCTGACTGGACGCAGGTCCTTTTTCAGCGGATGCCCGGGGAGAAAAGCTCCACATCATGTACATGATAGAGATACAAAGTTGCAGCAATAGTAAACAACATTACAGGTTGTTGGCTTTAATACAATAACAAGATATTGATTATTAACAGTATATACAGTAAATGTTGAAAGTTAAGATAGTTTCCTGTCTTTTATAATATTAGTAACAAAGTTGTCAGACAACATGATAAAGTATGTAAAGACAATTAGCTATTTTTGACTGTGGTTAGTAGTGGCGGTAGTATAGCTGGGTTAAGAGTCTAGGTGGGGGGAGATAAGGGTGGGGGTGTTAGTCTGGATTAGAGCAAGCACAAAGCCAGTGCAAATTTAAGTGGAATTTGAGCACAGTCTTGAAAAGGCTGCTGGAAGGTAGATTTAGAGACAACTACCTCTGGAAATTGTTGTGGTTGACAAATAGAAAAGACAACCTATGTAGAAGATTCTATAACAATGAGAAGTATGCAGATTTTTTTCTCTCTCCGCTGATGCATGAATAGACTACCAGGTTACATTAAAGCAAGCACTGGGTTAGATAGTTTTAAGAACATCCTGGACACTTGTTATGGGATCAGCTGTTTTGGTATATTGGCAGGTTAGAAGGGCAGTATTGCCTGTTCTTGAAATATTTGTATTCAAGAGCTCTTTCTACTCAATTGTTTTTATCATGAAATATTTCACCTTGCATAACATTTAGTGAATGAACTGAACTACAATGGGGTGGTGGCAAACATATGTGATTTTTTTGTAGTAGTTGAGTGGTATTCACAGGATTGCAGCCAAATCACTGTGTATCCTTTTATTGCTAGCCATGGTAGATGAATTCATGATTGTAATGTGATTGCATTTCTTTTGGTGTACTTATCATGTCGTGGTTAACTTAAGATCGTTTTTAGAGAAGTCTGTGTTTTTTTGTAATGGTAGAAATTATGTGGGGGGAGGCAGGTCAGTTTCATCTCTACATAAAAGATGGGATAAAGTTGGTGCCTCTGGATAAGATCTCTAAGTTTATGTTATGGTACAAGTCCAATCCTGTATAGTTCACTATATAACTATTCCATTGTATTATGTTATCTAGACAGTGCCAACCATTTAAGCTACTAAAATTGTGAAATCAGATTCAAGAAACACTGACTGGAAGCTCTGACCTACTTGCACTCTGTATTTTGTAGTTAAATACCCTTGTTGTATTAAATATCCTGTTGTATTGTGTGCAAATCATGTAATGAAAGTCTAACATGAGACATGAGTTTTCTTTTTTACAGTTGCCCAAGTATAGATAGTTCATGTACCTTCACTGCTGCATCTGGCCTTTTTCATTTATAACTGGTCTTCATTGTGATACTGTGATAAAGTTCTGCTGGGAACACTGCGTTCTAAACTGGCTGAAGTTTATTTATTTAACATTTTCAGCAACAGTTTTTTTTTCTGTAAAGCTATACCCCACTGGAAGCTGTGAGGGTGGTATTACAGCCTGTTTTGTAACTGAGTACCAGTCTGGCGTTTTATTTATTTATTTATTTATATTTGTTGACCGAGAGTGTCCGACTGGATGTAGGTCCATTTTCAGTGGAGGCCCGGGGAGAAAAGCTCCACAGTTAAAATAAACAGACAGTAGTTACATTGGATTACACAGCGATTAACAATTTAACATAGCAATTACTTACAACATATTTACAGATGAAGAACATAGTACATCAGCAGACAACTAGAATCTTTATCTGTGAAGTACATAACAGACATTAACAAATGTTACAATAAGAAGTTCCTGGTGTATAATAAGTACTAGGCTTATGAGCATCTGAGCTTGCTATAATCAAGGTAGTTAGTGGAGTGGAAAGAAAGGTAGTGGTTGGATGGGGAGGGTGATATTAGAGTGGGAGTTGCAAGGGCATAGCCAGCATGTTTTTAGGTGCGCTTTTAGTAAAGTTTTGAAGTGGGTGCATGATGGTATGGAGGTAATTGTGGGTGGGAGGGAGTTCCATAATTTGGCTATGGTGCAAGAGAATAGTGCTTCACCAGCAGAGTTATTGGCTTTAGTGATCTGCAAGTGATTTTTGTTGCTGGATCGTAGTGGTCTGGTGGTGCGATAGGGTTGGAGTAGATTCTGGAGGGATGGGACATTTAGTGGATGGTTTACTAGTTTGTGGGTGAGTGAAAGTTGATACCACTGAAGGAGGTGAGGGAGTTCAAGCCAGCCCAGTTCAGCAAGTGAGAGACAGTGGTGGCTACGGTAGGATGCCCCTGTGGCGAATTTGGTGATTTTGTTGTAGCAGGTCTCTAGCTTGTTTAGATCGCATTGCCTTAGGTTGGTATATACTGGGGAGGCATAAAGTAGGGTGGAGATAAGGTGGGAATTTTCTATTGAAATCTTTGCTGCTTTGATGAGAAGTTGCTTATTTCTGTATAATGCTCCTAGTTTTTTGTAGACTTTTTTTATGGTCATGGATATGTGAATATCAAATTTTAGTTTATTGTCTGTTTCCACTCCTAGTAATTTGATGTGTTCAGTTGGGTATATAGTGGTGTTGTCTTTTGCTTTGATGTTAAAGTGAGAGTTGTTTTGAGTATGTTTGGTGGGTTGGAAGATGAGTAGTTTAGTTTTGTTTGGGTTGAGTATTAATTGGGCATCGGATAACCAAGTTTCAACAGAGGAAAAGGCTTTCTGTGTGACTTTTTGCAGTTTGGGTAGGGACTGGGCTGAGCAGATGATGGTTGAGTCATCTGCATATTGTATAAGTGTGCCATGTTTGGTGGCAGAGGCTAGATTATTGGTGAAAACAGAGAAGAGTAGGGGTCCAAGGATCCTTGGGGAACCCCTATGGAGACAGGTAGTTGGGGAGATATGTCATTCTGCCATACAATGGATTGTTGGCGGTCAGACAGGTAACTCTGAAACCAGTTGGTGACTGATTGTGAGAAGGATAGGTTATTGAGGACAGAGATAAGTTGTTTGTGTGGGACCATGTCAAATGCTTTAGATAGGTCTAGGAAAGTAGCAGAGGAGAGATAGCCATTGTTTTTATGCTGAAGGATAGTGTTAGTAAAGGAGAGTAAGGCAGTGGTGGTGCTATGGTTTGGTCAGAAACCAAGCTGAGTATTGGAAAGGATGTTGTTAGTAAGGAGGTAGTCTGAGACCTGAGAGTGTATGCATCTCTCTAGTAGTTTGAAGAGTGGAGAGAGAATAGCTATGGGGCGGTAATTGGTTAGTTCTGTGGAGGGTCTGCCTTTGTGGATGGGAATTATATGTGATACTTTCCACAGTGTGGGAATGTAACTTTCTGACAGAGATCGGTTAATCAAGATGGATACTGGGTAGGCCAGAGCATCAGCTACGATTTGTAGGTATTCACTTGGGAGGTTGTATGCTGCTAATTTGGTGGGCTTAAGTTTAGTTAAGAGTTTTTTAATGTTGGAGGTAGGTACAGGGGAAAAAGAGAAGGCAGTGGGGAGATTACTAGTTGAAGGTGTGAGTTGGAGGGGAGGGGGGTTGTGTTGTTTAGCTAGTGATAGTATGTTTTGTGTGAAGTGTGTGTTGAATGAGGTAGCAATATTTTCTGAGGAGT
>NC_056735.1:114044110-114089110 GCF_019279795.1 Protopterus annectens | reverse complement strand
ATGCATAAACCATAACAGAAATAACAACAAGCTATCCTGAGCTCTCTTTCTCGACCTCTCCAAAGCCTTTGATATGGTTAACCACCAACTACTCATCCATACCCTGAAAATCATATTCTTGGATAACAATGCTAGTCTATGGTTCCATTCCTATCTGAGTGGTAGACAACAGGCTGTCCTAGGGCAGGATAAACTATCCACCCTACTACCTCTCACCCTTGGAGTCCCCAAGGCTTTATTCTAGGTCCCCTTCTATTTTCAATCTTTATTAATGACCATTATACTGTCATCCCAGACAGTAATTGTATCCAATATGCTGACAACTCTGCTTTGATCTGTTCAGCTTCCTCCCCGACAGACCTGCTGACCTTATCCCAGAAAACATTCAACACAGTCGAAAACTGGCTCTGTAATCATCATCATCTGAGTTTGAACCCTAACAAAACCAAGCTACTACTCTTCTCCCCCCTCTCCCCGTAGGTCCACCCCACTCTCCTTTACTATAAATCTAACAATGGAACTATTATTTCCCCTGATGCTCATGCAAAACTCTTAGGGGTAATAGTAGATAACCTCAAATTTGATATGCATGCCAATCAAACTATCAAAACTGTTAATAAAAAATTTGATTCACTATATAAAAATAAATCTTTCCTAACTCCGTTAGCTAGGGCTGCCATTGCCCGCACTCACCTACTCTCTACTGTTCTATATGCCTCCTGTATACTAACTAACTTGAACAAATCTGAACTTAACAAACTCTCAAGCTGTTCCAACCACATTTCTAGATTTGCCACAGGCTCTACATATTGGACACATCACTGCCATAGCCTTAAACTACCAAGGTGGTTAGAATTAGCCAGCTTACTTCAGTACAATCAACTCATAGTAGCTCACAAGATTCTCAACCGACCTGAAAACACCCCTGGACTAAAAAACCTTATCAATTACTATAGTAATTCCAGGCCACTTCATTCATCTAACAAACTGCTGGTTCAAACATACAAAACTAACAACTCACCTGGAGACCCCTATTTTCCAACTGTGTTGGCAAAACCTGGAACTCACTTCCAGCTGACCTCACTCTAGTACCATATCTAACTCAATTCAAAAAAGTCTCAAATAGTATTTTACAACACACTGGCTATGTCCCTGTCCCAACCCTGACTAACTCCCCATCTACCCAGTTTAACATCCACACATTACTTAGCCTCTACCCCTCTTTCTAGGGGTGAGTGTGCAACTCATGACTCAATACCCCCACTATGTTTCACAGCCCACCTACTCCCTTACCCCTATTCCATCTAACTACTTTCTGTATGTATACCCTACCATACAGTAGATACCATGTCCGGTAGGACTTTGGATTATTCCACTCTGATGCCCCCAACTCTATCATCCCTACTTAACTAGGCTCTAGTACATGCTCTGCCTCTTGTATTTTTCCTGCTCCTGAATATTTCATTTTTTCTTCCTCTTTATTATTACATACAAATAGTACTGTACATAACACTGACTTTCTCTAATGCCCTTTTAACATTGAAAATCTGCAAATCTTACCTTACTAGTCTTTTAATTTGTGTGTATCTATTATACTTTGTAAACCAAGCTTTACTTGTAATGTGTGTTATCTATTATACTTTGTAAATTAAGCTTTACTTTTAATGTTTGTGTATCTATTATACTTTGTAAACCAAACTTTACTTTTAATGTGTGTGTATCTATTATTTTTTTTAAACCAAGCTTTACTTTTAATGCGTGTGTTATCTATTATACTTTGTAAACCAAGCTTTACTTTTAATGCGTGTGTTGTCTATTATACTTTGTAAACCAAGCATTACTTTTAATTTATTTTATTTTATTTATTTATTTTATTTTACATTTCTTGACCGGGATAGTCCGACTGGATGCATGTCCATTTTTAGCGGAGGCCCAGGGAGAAAAGCTCCAAGGGTAAGCAGATACTGCATTACGTAATACCAGCATTACATATTACAAACAGACTATTTACAGAGATTACATAAGTAAGCAAGTTAAACAAGTTCCACAGGTTAGAGTTAATCCCGAGCGTAAGTCAGGATTAAATTAAATTGCACAGTAAACTGGTTAACAGATTTTTACACATTCTAGAGAGAGTTAGCCAGGCTTGATACATTGACATAGCCAGTTAAATGACAAATGTTGTTTGAGTCTAGTTTTAAATTGACCTAAGGTGGAAAGTAAGGTAATATCAGCTGGAAGAGAGTTCCAGGATCTACTTACAGAGTTTGTAAAGAGAGAGTCACTGGCTGTGTTATTAATTTTGCTAGTCTGAATTAGTTGTTTGTTAGAGGATTGAAGCGGTCTAGGATTGTTATAGGGGGTGATAATATTTTTAAGTGCAGGAGTATTGTCTGGATTATAGAGGATTTTATAGGCCATAATCAGTTGGTTCAAGCCACCCAAGCTGATTTAGATTGATGCAATGATGTGTCCTAAAAGGCAGCCCAGTGGCAAACCTGGCAATGTGGTTGTAGCAAATTGAGAGTTTGTTAAGGACAGTCTTGTTTAAATTCGACAGTAGAGGGGATGCATACAGAAGGGTTGAAAGAAGGTGAGAGCGAGCTATGGCAATTTTAGCTGGAGGGGTTAGGAAGGCTTTTATTCTGTAAAGTGACCCTAGTTTTTTATTGATGCTTTTGATAGTTTGGTTAACATGTAGGTCGAACTTTAGATTATTATCTATGATGACACCTAATAGTTTTGTAGAGGAGTCAGGGGAGATTATTGTGCCATCATTTGAATTTATGGTAAAGGTGAAAGTGGTAGACCTACGTGTTGGTGCAAATAACATTTTAGTTTTTTTTGGGATTTAGGATCAGACGATGTTCAGAAAGCCAGTTTTCTATTGTATTAAAGGTGGTCCTGATAGCTGACCATAACTCTATTGGAGATGTGGCCGAGCAAATCAGAGTAGAGTCATCAGCATATTGGATACAGCTGACTTTTGGGATGACAATATAAAGGTTATTAATGAAGATGGAGAACAGCAAGGGCCCTAGTATAGAGCCTTGTGGTACTCCAAGGGTGTTAGGTAGAAGGTTAGAGAGTTTGTTCTGCCAGAGGACAGCCTGCAGACAACCATTCAGGTAGGATTGAAACCATTGAAGGGCTCTAGTATCTAGACAGAATGTTTGCAGGGTGTGGATTAAAAGTTCGTGATCAATCATATTGAATGCCTTGGAAAGATCCAAGAAGAGGGCTGAGGATATATAATTATTGTTGTGATTATGGTTTATGGTGTTGGTAAAGGCTAGGAGGGCTGAAGTAGTGCAGTGATGAGGACGGAAGCCATGCTGAGTGCCTGCCATAAGGTGATTCTGGATTAGGTGGTGCATGAGTTGTCTATGAATACATTTTTCCATAATCTTTGCAAGTGGAGAGAGTATAGCTATTGGCCTATAATTGGAGAATTCAGTAGAGCTGCCTCCTTTGTGAAGTGGGATTACATAGGATATTTTCCAGATGGTGGGAATTTTAGCTTCTACTATGGTTCGATTGATTAGTATTGAGATGGGGTAAGCATTAGCATCAGCAGATTTTTGTAGGTACTCTGCAGGGAGTTGATCAGCAAAAAGTGAAGTGAGTTTTAATTTTTTGATCAAGGTACAGATAAGTGAAGTTGTGACTGGTTGGAAGCTGAATGTGAGTAGGTTTCTAGGGGTGCTACTTTTAGGACCAGGGGAGCTAGGAGGTAGTTGGCTAGCTAGGGCTTGAATTGTCTCAGTAAAGAATCGGTTAAAACTGTCAGAAACATCTTCAAGGGTTTTATCAATAGTAGCAGCAGGGATTGGGGTTGAAGTTTGTCCAGGATGTAGTAGATTATTTAAACCTGCCCAAAACTTCTGAGGGTTATTTTGATTTACTGTCTGTAAATTACAGTAGTATTGTTTTTTGTCTTGTAAAATGGATTTTTTAGTTTCATTGCTGGATTGCCTGTATTTAATGTGATCTTGGGGATCTTTAGAAGAATGCCATAAAGCCCATGCTTTGTTTCTAAGGGTAATTTTGAGTTTAGACTCTTTAGAAAGCCATGGCACAGTTTTTGCCTTTGTACTCTTTGAACGAACAGGTGCATGCAAATCAAGGATCTCAAGGAATTTGTTGTTAAAGTATGCTACTGCTTCCTCTAAGGGGAGGAGTTTTAGAATAGAACAATTACATGAGTTTAGTTCTTGTTGGAATTTGGCAGGGTCAAAGTTTTTATTGTTTCTAACCTTTCTGAGTAAGGGTTGTTGGGAATTAATGGCTTTGTGCTTAATTACATATGTGAGAAGGTGATTGCTTAGGCCATCGGGGAGGGTACCAGAGGTGTACCGTTGGGGGTGACTATTTATGAGTACCCAGTCAAGCATGCTTTCTTTTTGGTTGGGTTTACCTATCCTGGTAGGGGTGGATATGATTTGTGTAAATGCATGCAGGTTAATATGGGTGGTTGGGGATTCTGAGGAACAGGTGCCCCAGTCTATGTTAAAGTCTCCAAGAATGTGTTTGCTATCTATTATAGTTTGTAAACCAAGCTTTTCTTTCAATATGTGTGCTATACTTTCTAAACCAAACTTTACTTTTAACGTATACCAAAGCTCAAGAGCTTCTACTGGCTCAAGGCTAAGTCATATCCCATGGTGCTTAGCGGCTGTTCCCAAGATCTCATTTGCTGCTTGAAGCTTCAGGATTGTCTTCGCTGGCTCAGGCTTGTAAAATTTGATATTGTATACCTTAGTACTGGTAATCTTCTAAATACTGTCTGTTATAACCTATTAGTCTTATAGTAATAGCCTTTGTGCTAATTCTTTCTTATCCTTGGTAATTTTTTCCCTTGTGGCTGTTTTTTACTTTGGGCCTGGTCGTCTCTTCAAGAATCCAATTTTAGTTAGAGGATTCTTGCCCCTTTCTCTTCCTCTCTTAGGAGTCACCGTTTAAGCTAGAGGCGTCTCCTCGGGTTGGAGGAGATAGTCGTTTAACTTAGAGACTTCTCCTCCTCCCTCTGCTTCCTCTTCTCTTAAAAAAAAAAACAAAACTTCCTGTCTTGCCACCTTTCTGTTGTAATTACTGTGATAATTCTTATTTTTTTTTTACAGTTATAGTGTGTCTTCCTTACAGTAGATATGTCAAAAGAGCCAACTAAGGAACACAAATCAGGATTTAAAAAGTCTGATTCCTGCACTCAGAAAATGTCCATAACTGACGGATACACTAGTTGTGTATACTGTCTCGACCACTCCATCTCCAAGATTCCTGCTCAATCTGTCATAGTTTTAGCACCAGGGTCTTACAGGAGAGGAAAAACAAACTCATTTTAAGGGGCTTATTGAAAGTGGATGAAGGCAATCAGACTTCCAAATTGGATACATTTAAAAGGGCTGCTTCATCGGCTCCGGTGTCTGAGCCGACAAGCAGCATCAAATTTGCTACTTCCTCAGATCCAAAAGTTGTCTGGTCTGAAAAAAATAGTTCTCCTTCAGTTCCATCTGCTTTATTGGAACCAGTGCAGAGCCGATAAAGGAGTCGGTCACTATCCTTGGAGCTTGTTCTCTCAGTGCCACAATCTCCTTTATTACAGTCGGTGGCAGGTAGCCACAAATCATTGAGTCATTACTCTAGATCCTCCAGGCTATCCGACGATGATGTGGAGTGGGTAGTGAAGAGGTTGCTCTGGACCAGGGCCCTAGCAGAAATTCTCTCGAGACCAGCCCATCGGATCATGGAGCCGACAAATATATCTCCAATTACTCCTATTCCTCCGCTGACTCGGATGAGTTTTGAGCCAGAGTGTATGGAAGTCGTTGGGCTGGAACCACCAGAGCCAGTAATCACTACTGATATCTTGGCTCTGACATCTGCTCCAATCTCCTTGATGCTGTCTTCAATCAAGGGACCTGGGAGCCGACACTCCCTGGTCAGCTCTGGGGGGAGAGTTGAGTCGGACCCTTATCAGAACCGGCTTTCCCACTTGGCTCCTCAGCTCAGGTGAGTTTGGCTCCCACATCAGCCTTGAGCCATCTTCCTGGGTGCCACGGAGATCTCCCAGCCTCTCGAGGCCGTAGTCTCTTTCGGCCCAGGACTGCGGTGCCTTCGAGGTGATGCAGAGTGTGCTCTCCACTGAGTCTTCTCCACCTTTGGCTCCAGCCTCTCTTCCCCCTAAGGGACTAGTGTCCACCTCTTCATTATCCCCCTTCACCCACAGAGTAGAGAGCCAGTGCCCCAGGAAGTCACAATGGGTGGATCCTCCACTTCCAATACCTCCCCGGAGCATCCCTCTGAGGAGGTCCCTCGAAAGAGACAGTGTAAGAGGAAGCATGTAGACAACCCTGAGTCTATCACTTCTGATACTGACTTAAGGATTCAGAAGGGTCCCCATGGTCGCCCTCTAAGGATGTCTCTTTTTCAGACATCCTGGAGATCCTTAAGCAGAGGGGTGGCTGGAAGTCCCATTCCCCTTCTGAAGATGAGTTGGTATACCTGGAGGCATTTGGCTCTCATTCCTCTACCTCTTGTGTGTCTCCACTTTTCGACCCTCTCCTGGGATTGTTGAGTCGAAAGGTGTGGGACTCTCTGGACTCAGTGAACCCCATTCCAAGGAGGCCTAATAAATTCATTATGGCCCCAGAAGATAAGCAATATTTAACAAAAGGGGTTCCTGTAGATGCAATGGTGGTGGCAGCAGCCACAAAGAAGGAGTTACCTGAAAGTTCTGTATCTATCCATCCACCAAACAAGAACTCTCATACGATGGACAGATACTGGAAGCATATGTTCTCCTCAGTGGCCTTTACCTTGAGGTCACTGAATTATTTGCCGCATTTCACGCAACTTCAGAGGGATCTCCTAAAAGAGCTAGGAGATACCCTACAAGGTGCTACAGCCCAGGACTTATCTGATAAGGTTAATTCTCAGCTTGCAACCTTAACCTCCATCTCTTACTCCTCCATGCGCCTCATATTCTATGCAACCAATGGAGTGAGCAGGGTAGCAGGCACAGGAATAGCTCTTTGTAGACATTTCTGGATGCGCCTTTGTGAGTTTTCCAAACCCTTCTGATCTTCCTTTATTGACACTCCCTTTGATGCCTCATCCTTGTTCGGGCCAAAAGTGAAAGAAACTCTCACCAGGAGCCATTGGAGTCTATTTTTCTGCACCTACCAGACCTTATCCTAAAGGTCAAAAGAGCAGAGAAATGTGGTTCCGTAAGTCCAAAGGAGCCTTATCTGACACTCGTGGTGATCCTTCCCCCAGGGGCAGAGGGGGAAATAACAATGGAAGATGCTATCCATGCAGCAGAGGGGGTCCACATAACCAGGGTGACAGAGATACATTCTCTGGTAGGCCCTTCCAGTACTCCTGAAAGGAGGCCTTCCTGTCCACCTCTGGAGGCAGTCGGGGGGAGACTATCACTGTACCCAGAAGCCTGGCTAAATTTGACTTAAGACAAATGGGTACAGTCCATTATATCCAGGGGTTGCAACATTCCTTTTCACTGTCTACCTCATCCATCAAAGTTTATCCCAGACATTCCACCCGGTCAAGGGGATCAAGCAACACTAGAAATTCAAACATTGCTAAAAAAAGAGTCATCCAAGAAGTCCCCGCAGACCAACTATGATCCGGAATTTACTCAAGGTTCTTTTTAATTCCAAAAAAAATAGGGGACTGGGCACCCATATTGGATCTCAGCAGACTAAACAAGTTGGTGAAAAAGTCAAAGTTCTGGATGGTAACACTGCAGTTTATACTCCTATTTCTGGGAAAAGACAATTGGATGTGCTTGTTAAATCTTCAGAATGCGTACTACCACATAAAGATGGACAGGCGCGCATGAAGATTTCTATGCTTCCATCTGGGAGCCAGTCATTACCAGTTCAGAGCTCTGCCCTTTGGACTCACCACAGCCCCCAGGGTATTTACCAAATGCATGGCAGCAGTCACGGCACAGACGATTGGCTCCTAACTGCCACCACCGAGCAACTACTAATCAAAGCAAGAAACTACACCGTCCATCTCTTCTCAAAACTAGGCATTACTATAAATGCAGAAAAATCTGCCTTGTTGCCATCGCAGTGCATTGCCTTCATTGGTGCAGATTTAAATACAAACGACATGCTGTCAAAACTCCCTCAAGAAAGTGCTTACCTTACTCAACAAGAAAAAAGTACAGGCAAGATTTGTCCTCAAAGTCCTAGGCTGTATGGCAGCGACGATAACACTACTTCTCCTGGCATGACTTCACATGAGAATATTGCAGTGGCTACTCTTCGCTCAATGGTCCATACAGGAGTTACCCATGTCTCACAAGATCCTCATAACAGACTACCGCAAGAAGGACCTTCTTTGGTGGGTCCAGTCCACTCAGGTAACAATAGGCAGAGTGTTTGTACTTCCCCAACCTGTTGCTACAGTAACCGCGGATGCGACCCAGATTGGGTGGGGGGGCATTATCTGGGACAGATGGTCCAAGGGGTTTGGAAAGATCATGAGTACTATTTGCACATCAATGTCCTAGAGATGAGGGCAGTACTTCTGGCATTGCAAGCATTTCAGAACTCTCTTCCCATGGGGACTATTGCAATTCAGACAGACAATATGTCGGTAGTATGGTACATCAACAAACAGGGGGGAACCAGATCCTACCCCCTATGTCAAGAGGCCCAGAGAGTTTCTCAATGGGTGATATCTTCTTAACCCTTTCTGACAGCAATGCACATCCCAGGGAAATCCAATATTATAGCAGACAGGCTAAACAGAGTGATTCTCATGCCTCATGAGTGGTCCCTCAATCAGGAAGTTGTGAATCAAATTTTTCGCAAATGGGGCCAGCCTTGCTGTGACCTTTTTGCCACTCCCTGCAATACCAAATGCAGCAACTACTTTGCCCTAATCTCCCCTCCAGGAGAGTCACTGAGGGATGCACTTGTTCATGATTGGCCCCTGGGACTTCTTTATACCTTTCCCCCTTTTCTCTTGATTCCAAAGGTTATCCAGAAAGCAAAGTCATTGAGTTACAGGTTAATTCTCATTGCAGCATACTGGCCTCGTCAGATTTGTTTCCCGTTTCTTTCGCCCCACCTTCAGGAGGACACATGGATTCTGGTCCCAGTGCCAGATCTTCTGACGCATCAGTCAGGAATGCTCTACCCTGCTCTCCACAGTCTCAAGCTGACAGCTTGGCTTCTCCACTTCTGATCTTAGCCAGGCTTCTGGAATTATCCCCTGCAGTACATCACATTCTAGTGTCCTCGCACAAGCAGATGACTAGGAAACTTTATGCAAGCCAATGGCAGAGGTTCTCTTATTGGGCTAACAAAAAATACATAGATCCCTTTACAACATCTATACCTGCAATTCTGGAATTTCTGACAGAAAGTTTTAATCAAGGAGCAGCGGCAGCCACTATTCGAGTTCAACTAGCTTCTATTTCTAATTATCATATGGGAGATTTTGGATCTAGTGCAATGTCCCACAGACTATGCAAAGCCTTCCTCAAGGGTACTTTTCTGTTAAGAACACCCTTCAGAGAACCTCCTCCTCCTTGTGACCTCAAACTGGTATTATCATTTTTGATCCTGCTTCCTTTCAAACCAGCATCATCTTGTTCATTAAAATTTTTATCTGGGAAAACACTGTTTCTGACAGCAATTACTTCAGCTACGAGAGTATCAGAGTTGTAAGCCTTGACTATCCATCCACCCTATTTGATCTTCCACAAAGATAGAGTTTCCCTCAGAACAAATCCTTCCTTCTTACCGAAAGTTTGTTCTCAAGCAAATTTAAACCAAAATATAGAATTGCCAGTATTTTTTCCTAACTATGGCAATAAGGCAGAATATAAACTCTACCAACTGGATGTGCATAGACAGCTGCATTTTTACTTGCATAGGACAAAAGAATTCAGAAAGTCAGACCAATTATTTGTCTCCTATTCAGAAAATAAAAAAGGTTTGGCAATCTCAACAGTTACCTTGTCCAAATGGCTTACTGAGACCATCACCTATGTCTATGATTCTCACAATAAAGAACCGCCAGGAAAAGTTAAAGGGCATTCAACTAGAGTGATATCTACCTCCATTGCCTTTCAATCCAAACTTCCATTGAATTCAGTCTGTGCTGCTGCTACATGGGTTAACTGTAATTCAAAAGGAAAAAGGTGCTTTGGAGGTGAATATCATGGCATCAGGGGGACTGGATGGCTTTGTTTTATAAAAAAAAAAATTATGCAAGAAGCAGGACCAAAAGGATTGGAGGCCATGCAGTGGAGTCTGGTAATTGATTAAATATTTGACAGTGGAGAGATGACAGAAAGAAAGGATGCTATAAACAAGGGTGTAGATATACAGAAGCATGTCTGGTCAATGGAGCGACTGAATTTATGGGCATGCTCTGTGTTGGGCTTCAGGAAGATGGAAGAGAGACCAGTAGAGATAGAGAGAGACTGACAGCAGTGTTTCCAGAATAAAGACGTCTGCAGCAGCAGTAGCAGCTTACAGTGAATGACTGCAGGCAGAAATTCTGCAGCAGCAGTAGCAGCTTACAGTGAATGACTGCAGACAGAAATTCTGCAGCAGCAGTAGCAGCTTGCAGAGAATGACTGTAGACAGAAATTCTGCAGCAGCAGTAGCAGCTTACAGTGAATGACTGCAGGCAGAAATTCTGCAGCAGCAGTAGCAGCTTACAGTGAATGACTGCAGGCAGAAATTCTGCAGCAGCAGTAGCAGCTTACAGTGAATGACCGCAGGCAGAAATTCTGCAGCAGCAGTAGCAGCTTACAGTGAATGACTGCAGACAGAAATTCTGCAGCAGCAGTAGCAGCTTACAGTGAATGACTGCAGACAGAAATTCTGCAGCAGCAGTAGCAGCTTACAGTGAATGACTGCAGGCAGAAATTTTGCAGCAGCAGTAGCAGGTTACAGTGAATGACTGCAGACAGAAATTCTGCAGCAGCAGTAGCAGGTTACAGTGAATGACTGCAGACAGAAATTCTGCAGCAGCAGTAGCAGCTTACAGTGAATGACTGCAGACAGAAATTCTGCAGCAGCAGTAGCAGGTTACAGTGAATGACTGCAGACAGAAATTCTGCAGCAGCAGTAGCAGCTTACAGTGAATGAGTGCAGACAGAAATTCTGCAGCAGTAGTAGCAGGTTATAGTGAATGACCGCAGACAGAAATTCTGCAGCAGCAGTAGCAGGTTACAGTGAATGACTGCAGACAGAAAGGAAAGGATGGGAAGGTGTAGAGGAGATGGACTGGAGATGTTGTGAGCTGGAGGAGAAGGCCTGTTGTAGATTTGAAGACATCAAATAAACAGGTACTGAGTTTCTGACAATGCTGTTATGCCCTTAGGAGTCAGTTTGTTTGACATTAGTGTATTAATACATATGGGAACTGAACCTTTCTTTGAAATAACTTGAGACATTTGCATTAGGAAAATTTTTTAATGAATATGAAAGGAGCAGTAACATATCTTCTTGGAAGGACCATATTTATCAAAATGTAAATGTACGGTTAAAAAGAAAACCGTTGTTGCAATTTAGAACAACTGATATAGAAGAGAAGGAATTAAAAATGCTTGTCTAAGCTAATGTCAAGCTGTACTTGATATTAAAAAAGTTGTGCATGACAGAAAAGTATGGACTGGGAAATGGGAAGTTCATGTAACTTTAAAAATATAAAAATAAGTTAAAGCGTGTGCCTAACATAATAGTAATAAAGTGGGGAATAGGGGAGTGTCAGTTACTGGGGGCAGCCAAATGTATGTTTTTCTTTTCCTTTGGGGATGAATCACATTTAATCCAGAAGTCTACACAATGAAAGTGTGGGCAATCTGGGGAGTTTAACATTCAAAAAAATGTAAGCCATATTATAGGAAATCTGGATGTGAGTACTTTTGGTTTGATTGTCCACAAGTTAATGAAGATAGACAAAGTGAGCAAAATAAGTGGGAATAAAATATTTTACTTAAGAAAGGGTGGAATTGAATGACGATAGGATGGAGAGGGGGACAGGAAGTGCAAGATGAAAATATAGAAAAAGACGGACTAGATGATGTCCTCAAACTAATACATGAAAAATACATGAAAAAAAAACACATACGGAGATGGAAAATAGGTTGAGGTAATAGAAACAGAGAAAGAAAAAGAGGAAGACATGAGCTCTGTGTTAGGAAAAAAGACAGAAGGCTCTGTTAGGGGACTGGTAAGAAGGAAAAAGGGGTCAAAAAGATGAGCTGAAAAAGCACAAAAAAGGAAAAGGTCCGTATAAGTATAATATCGCTGAATGTGAACAGCATGAAAAGTGATTTTAGAAGGATGGCGGTGCTTGAATGGTGTGAAAAAGTAGATGTAGAGATAATTTGTTTACTTGACATAAGATGTACAGATAAAAGGAAAAGGGTGGAATCTGAAATGATGTGGAAAAGAAAAGTGCTGTGAACTACAGGGAGTGACAGATGTGCAGGTGTTGCAGTATTACTAAAAATGAAGACATTAAATATTACATATAATGGTCGTGGCACGGAGAGTAGTGTGATGTAAGAACGATGCAGAAGATGTTTAGACTAGTAGTAGTGTGTGTGTATATACAAATGCAATAGAAAGAAAAGAATGTTTGAGCAAATTCCAAATCATGTGATAGTAAATAAGTCTATTATGAAGAAAGGTGAAAGTCAAGGTAGCACAAGATGTTAAATGTTGAGTGAGGTTGTAAATAATGGTAGATTAAGAAAAGCTAAAGGAAGAGTATACTTGTAAGAGGGGGATACGTAAAACAGAAGTTGATTAGATTTTGTTTACAGATGACAAGAAATAATACATGAGATTAGTGAAGCAAAGTTTTCAGATTATAGGGCTATATGGTCAGTAATAGGAGCAAATAAAATATAATGAAAAAAGGAAAAGGGTTAGAAAGACTGAGAAAAATTGCAGGAATGGAATGTCTTAAAAAGGAAGAGGGTAACTGTGGGAATATCATATGATAATGAAGCTGTTTTATGAAATTTTGACAAAGTGGTATATGGTGTATAAAGAAAAGTTTAAAAATATGCTTAAAATTAGAGAGAAAGTAATGGAAGAAGGAAAAGAATTACATACAATAAGCAAAAATAAATTTGTGAAAGAAGAGTAGAGAAATGGGCTAGAAACTAGTCGAAGAAGAAAAAGAAAATAAATTAGATGGATATAATAAAAAAAATATATAAGGAATGATATTTAGATAAAAGTATTATTTGAAAGGGAGAAAAGAAGATGTTTCCCTATTTTGAGGTAAGACATTGAGATGGTATTATTCATTCATTTTCCAATACCCACTTTGTCCAGTACACGCTGAAGCCTATCCACCAAACAATAAACAAAAGGCAGAGAAATATTCCTGAGTTTGACATCTGTACATCACAGTGCCAACAGATACACACACACACACGCACACACACACACACACACACACACACACACACACACACACACACACACACACACACACACACACACACACACACACGCACACACACACTCACTGATTGCTGTTTCACTTATTTGGCATTATGGAGGGAAAAAGATATCCCATTGAAAACCAACATGGACACAAAAAGATAAGCAGACACCTCACAGAAAGCAATCCAGTTGGGAGTTGAAGCTGAGATGCAAATCTTGTGTGGCTGAATGCTAACTGATATACCACTCAGCCACTTACAATTAAATTTTTTATAAAAATGTTACTTCTGATCCTACTCAAAATTACAAAAAAATGGTACATAATTTTTGCAAATGTTGGAATTTTGGAGTTGAGAAAGAAATGGTTGAGAGAGGATGACCCTCTACTATCAGGTACATGGTTCACTGCATTGCTGCAGGTAAGTCATCCCTCTTAGTATGTGATCTCTGTGTCTATAACTGGTAACAAGGCATGGGTTTGGTTATGCAGAACTGCTGTAAAGTTGAGGTCTTGGATACACTGTTGTTCTGTAAAGTTTTTGAGGGGGAGAGCTGAAGGTTTGGGTAAACTTGTTTTGGATTAGATGCATGTATTTATTACCTTACAGATGACAATATTTGTTAATACAGCAGGGATTCAGGTATAGCTATCATTTATTCTCATTGGATTGGGTAGGATTTTGAGACAAAACTATGGGAAGGTTTGTAGTGCCTGACATTGACAAGTGCATGTAGAACGTCCACCCATGGTTTCTGCACATAACTTTTAATGCTTGAATACAACATAGATTTAGTTGAAAGTTGACCAGGAATTCACCTCACATTAAGTAATGCTTTGAATTCAGCTGAAAGTTCCTTCTCAACCTTTGTAATTAAATATAAGGGGCTTTGTCAGTGTGTATGACACTCTGTACTAGTGAATGTACAGACTGAATAACAGCAATTCGCATATGTCAGCGATCCTTTAACTAAGACTATTTGTGATTAACTTGATTCATCTCATTTTACCACTTTTAATGGGATCAGATACTAAGCCCACTTAGCAACTAAACTTACTCTGTTGGAACTGATTTAAAGTGCCACTTTTGTTCCAGCTGCCTCTCTGGTATAGGCACAATTAGAGGTGTGATCGCATTTAGGGCACTGGCTGCTTCAGTCAAATTGAAACTGGCATAGTTTTTAACTCCTATAGCTACAGCTCTTATCGACACAGCTTTAGACATGTTATTCCCACTCCATACGTAGCTGACCTCTTTCATATAAGGTTGCAAAGAAACATAGCTTTCTGTTTGTCCTGTTTCATATCTTCAGCTCCATGTATCTATAAAGCTGGAATACTTTGCTGGCAGAAACTGTATTATTTTAAATCCTAATCACTGCAGCATATGTGTGTTGTTTCCATAGTATTAATCTCAATAGGTGTTGTTGATTATTATGGCTGAAGCATTTATTTTATCTGCAGGGATTCATGTTGATTCATCAGTGTAATTTCACCAAGAGCCAGTAATGTGAAGTCAATGCTGAAAACCTTTTTTTTTTCCACAGGGCAAGCACTTTTGCATTCCCACAAAGGGGGATCCCCCACATTCCTTAACTCCTTTGTTAGACAATAGTGAAGTTTAATGAATGGAGAAAGCAGCTTTATAAGTACTGGCTTGCACAGCTATCATTTGTTATATTGTATACCTGTGAAGCTTCCCCTATCTTAAACAGCCTATAATGGTAATTTACTGGATGCATTTGTTACATTGTACTGTTCCTATTAAGCTGCATCTTGTTACATTGTTTTGTTACTATTAAGCTGTGTCTTTTTACGTTGTATTGTTGCAGTTAAGCTGCACTTTAAGCTTTTAATGCATTTTTTTCATTTTTGTATCATATATGACCTGCACCTGAAGCTTTATTTTGTGGTACTTTAACAATGTTCATACACTCAAATTATTAGGTCGGACTATACAATGTAGCTTTATTTATGTATTTATTTATTTATTTATTGATTGATTCGTGGAGCTGACCTATTTATTTATTTGTTTGTTTATTTATTTATTTTCCATGGAACTGACCTAAAGCAATGGAATCTTACCAGCACTTTGTCCCATTTTACTCATTTTGCTCCAGATAGCATTTTTTTCTGTCCAAACTGATGTAAAATGAAAGGGGGCAGAGTTGCCCACAATTCTGACTGGTGGAGTTCACTTTAAGTCGGGCTGTTGGTTTCACATTATGGTTACTCTGTAACAGCTCGGGATGAAATCATAAGATGAGAAAGAACCACCATGTCTCAGTGTTATGTCTCCAGTATCAATTTTGTTTTATAGTCCAAAAGGTGATATTGTGCTCTGTTGATTCATTATGGAGTACTGTATATGAATGTGAGATTTCTCTGCAGTTTGCTGCATATTGTTTTCAGTTTGTCTAATACTGATTTTACATTCATTATGAAAATGTTGAGCCTTACCTTGTAGGAGCTGTCCCTCTAAGAGTCTCCATTATTCATAGTTTGAGAGTAGGATCGTTGAAGACTGGGTGTGTTTTAAAATGTTGAGTGAAGTGGTGCAGATTCCTGTTGGGTACACTTACATCTCTGTGTATGTCTTAAACACAACCAGAAATTGTAATATGCTTCTCCATTCACCATCCACATGAGGGTATCACTACAAGATGAATTGTTCTTTATCTGCTTATTATTACCCCTCACCCCAAATCATGAGTTACGCCATTTAGGGAAGAAGGGTGCATTCTGCTTAAGCAGATACCTACTTCTCTTATCTTTTTGCCAGAAGAATATGATGCATCTTGACTATGTGATGGTGGGCTGGGTAACATCCTTAAAGTGGCTGTAGAAAAGCTGGCTGAAGCATAACCTGGAGAAGAATTAGGGTCTCTGGGGCTCCTTATAGCTGTATGCCTTGCATCAATAATTATTTGTAGGGGCAATAAGGTAGAGATTGCGTCAATGGTACAGAATGTTGGTGTGGTTTTTGATGATTGATTGTTATGAAGAGATGAAGTGACAGCTCTCTTGTTAAGTTACTTTACTTCCATCGGAGTATTATCTTCCATGTTAAGTACTTCCATCTGAAGACTTTGTGATAGTAATTTATGCTTTGGTCTCCTAACACTTGGATTACTGTAATGCCTCATATGTCTGGCATCTTTGTGATATCTAATTTCTTCAGAGGGCTTTGCAATAGTTGGTTATGCATTCATCTCTGTAGACTTAGAATGACACAATGCCTTTATTTATGACGTCCTACTGCTGACCCCTATGTTCTCATGTGATATACAGCTTTGCAGTGAGGTTACCGATTGCTGGTCTCCATCAAGGTCACATAAGTCTAGTGCTCTGATGTCCACACCAACTTCCTGTCAGCCTAAGGGTAAACTGAACTGTGAAAAGTTTCTCAACACTTCTAGTGTGCTTTCAGTATCCAAGCAAATAGGTAATCAGCGGTATCCAATCCGCTATGAAGTTTTGTGGCCTTGAAGTCATTTATATTAGCTTGGGGGTATAGGCTTTAATATGGGGCTTGTCCCCACAAGAAATATTGTGGAGCACCAGTGCAATTAAGTGGGATTATTGTGAAGCTAGTCGATTTTATGAACTATGTCTTTGCTCTCAAAACTTGCAATTTTAATAACTACATTCTTGAGAAATGTTCATCTCCAAATGCCTGTAATATAACTCCCTCTGCCTTTCCAGTTTGTGTTTTCCCTACCTGCTTGCTTTTTTTAAAGTGTAGATTCTGAAGCTTTATTGTCTGTTGTAGACATAATAACTGTTCTAAAGTTATACCAACCACAGTTTGATAGCATAAATGTCTACAAAATTTAAACACCATGCTGAAAGAGTAATAGAAAAGTTGAATCCCCCTTTTGCAAGCATAACCTGCTACTGTTGAAATGAAATAATGAAATACAGGTTCAGTGCAGATCATGGTTCACATTAATAACCTTCTGTAACATAACTGGTCTTCTTTTGCAAGCTGTGGGAACACTGTTTTACTTATATGCTTGCTGAATGTAATTGCACCTCAAATGGAAAATTGTCACGCTGTTTAAATGGTTGAGTATCTTCTAGTTGGGTCATACTTCAAGTACAGCTGAGTTCTCCATTAAAAGTAATAAGGCCTTTTTAATTGCAGTTTGTTTACCACATTAATTTCAAAGTTGGGTAATGTTATACAGTCATTAAAATTTATACTCCATATCAAAACATCATATTACTGAGCTTCTGTAAACTAAACAGGCCCAGCAGGAGTGGCTTTCTATCATCCCTAGAAATAAGCCCATAAATAAACTACAGCCCAATCTGACATACAAATAAGAAAATAAAAACTGAGCCAAAGGAGCCTTTGTATGACAAGAAGACATGGAAATGTGGAAGCAGTCTGAAGAGGGACTCATGCTAAAAGAAAGAAATTAAATGAAGCAGCCTTCTGCAGCGGTAATTGCTTTAAAGACCCCATAGCAGGCATCAGCACAACTGGTTTGTAATTTAGTGCGTCCTTCACTTTGAACATGGTCCCTAAAGGTTTTGGGAAAGTCACGACATCTGCAAACACAATTTGTTTCTGATTGACTAGCCAAGATTAATGGCTTCCTTTACTGCCTTTGACCAAGGGAACGTTTCATGTTGTTTCGGGGAACGGGCATTTATTTCCTTGTCTTTTGCTCTGTATTCCCTTGTTGGAGTACAGATCTTCTTCTTCTGACAGCATAATCATTTTCTTGGCAACAGGTTGTAATGCCACACATTGAGGAATATGTGACTTGTTTTAGAAAATACACATCTGGGCCATTATATTCTAAAGAAGGAAAACTCTTGTTTTGAAAATAATACACTATATACTGAAAAATAAAGCTGAAGCCATCTTAAAAGAGTGTGCACACAAGTAGTTATTATTGTTAAATTTCTCATTTTCTTTTCCCGGTTTTCTCTGAGAAATAATTTATTTTATTTACAGTATTTTGTTTTTAGAGGTCATTTTTTTTTACAATAGCCCTTTTTTGCTGCTTTTCAAGAAGACAGTAAATCAGAAGCTTGTAGATCTCTACCTTGGCTTTAGATGCACCCATATTCAATATTTCTGAAAACATTATTTTTGCTGTAGTTTGGTATTGCTGTTTTCCTGAGTCAAATATTACTTGCATGGGACAGAGCTAGTCAATATGCATTTAACTTGAATACTGAAGCAATGAAGCAACTGATGGCTGCATCATCCACCTAGAATGTGCATGTTTGCATTTTATTAGCCTTATCCTGGGACATGATAAATCCAATAGTTTGGAAAATGCTATATAATAGACTGGGTCTGTAATGCACTGTCTACAAACCAGATCATCCCCTTATTTTCATACACTGTTAGAACTTTGGAAAATGTAAACCATAACTGCAGCGACGCACCATTACTCTCCCTGTGCACAAATGGTACTGTGGTCTGGGGACATGATCACATGACTTCGGTCTGTTTTCCTGTAAAGTTGTTCTTCCTGATATTAATAGCAAAGTGAAGGCAATCAACTTCATATCCTACATACTAACTACCTGAATATTTATCTGATAGTCTTTTTCTGGAGTGAGAAGATTATGAAGACTTGTTTTTAACACTCTTTAATAAAAATAAAAATATATAAATAAAAAATATAATTATATATTTTGATAAGTTTACTGGCCTGACATAGGTAAAAAAATAATAGGGTGTCCGGTTTACTCCTCTTAAACATAAATGCATGAAGTATCCATATCAAATTGGCTGAATTCCATGCATGTATTACCCTTTGTTCCACTAAATTTCTAAGTAGCAGAAACCTGGCTCAAGTAAGACATGAAAGATGAAGAAATCCTGCTCCCGGTTACAATATTCTTAGGCTTGACAGAAGAAATAAAAGGGAAGGAGTGTGGAAACATCTATAAAACCACTTTTGATCTCATTTTTCATCCACTTACTCCCCTCAAATTTAGAAATTCCAAAGTACCGATATCACTTCTATAAACAAATAAACATAAAAGAATGTGCATATAGCCTTGCATATACCCCCAGATAAGAATATCCAAACAGCAGGACATTTTATCTGCTGGATAAAAATCACAGTATCTCTGCTGACACCATTATTCTGGTGAGCTAAACATTGATTGGCACGTTATGAAATCAGACTCCCTACCAACTATACCTTTTTACAGTTTCACTAATCTAGTCACCTCCCCCATTAGACTCAATAAAAGCAGTGACAGGCATTCTACACTCGACTGGGTACTGATTTGGTAGCTGAACCATATAACCAACTCCAGTTGCCTCCCTGATATAATTAGTGATAATCTTCCAACATTTATAGCACGACACCATAGCAATGTGTAAAAAAACAGTCTCATATTACCAAATACGCAATCGTTCCTTATTTACCAAGGATACCTCTGTCTTTCACCTATCCCTCATAACTGGACCAAATGTAAAACTGTACCTGTTGATGAAACATTGACTTACTTCAATACAACTTTTCTCAACATTTTTAATAATGTTCCTCTTATTCATACAAAAAGAATTAAATCAAACCCTGCACCTTTGTTAGCCAAAGAAACCAAACAATTTATGTCACAAAGAGATAAAGCCTGAAAGAACAGCACTGTAGTAAAACATTAGCTTACATAGTTTTAGATGGATTAGAAATGGTGCTAAAAACAAATTAAATTAGTCAAAGAATACTCATAATAAAAATCAAAACAATCCCAAACTGTTCTGGGTCACAGTAAATAATATATTCCACTTTGGCCATGCTACCAGACCCCTGACAAACAGCAGTACTTATAGCATTGCTACCCAGTTCAATAACCACTTTGTCTAAACAGTACCACAACTTACTTAAAGATAACCCTACTACACCCTTCACCCAACCATTCTGTACTGAAAACAATTCTCCTTTCAAGTTTGAACTTGTCCAAATAGCTACCATTAAAAGATACCTTCAAGACTTGAAACCTACCATTTATAATCTACCAGATGAATATATTAAAAATGTCAACAGATGTCCTTCCTTAACCTGTTTTCATCCTGATAAACTGGTCAATAACACAAAACTATGCCCCCTCACTCTGAAAAAAGATTCTCTTGCCCAAAGGTAGAAATTCCACTGATTTCTCCAGTTATAGACCTATAGATGTCCTATCTCTTCTAAGGTTCTCGAAAACAGTTTTCATCCCCATCATAGCACAAACACTACCCTGCTTAGTTTACTCACACCATAAACTTTCACAGAAATGCAAGTAACCGTGTTTCTTTTTCTTAGACCTATCTAAAGACACTGATAACATTTCTCAACAAAAATTACTAGCCAGACGATAGCCTTAACAATCAATCACACATCTCTCTTGTGGTTTCAAAACTACCAATCAGATAGACAACAACCTGTAAAATGACAAAACTACTACTCATAATTCCTCCCCATCTCTGTTGGTGTTCCTCACGGGTCAGTCCTAGGACCATTACTGTTTAACATCTTTATAAATGATCTCTACACTGGAACCAAGCATGCCAGCATAGTGCAATAAGCAGATGATTCTGCCCTGTTCTTCTCCCCTACTAATATAGTGTTCCTTCAACAGATCACTCAAAGATTCCTTCACATCTATCAAGTCATGCTACATACCTCTAACCTCATCCCAAATGAAAAGAAAACCAAGTGAACACTATTCTTACCAAACCAGTAACCAAACCTTTAACATTACATCAAAATACAACACTACAATAGAATCATATCTAATACTAAATTGATGAGTATTTCTATATTTTTTGGTGTTTTATTTAAAAAGGTTTTCAAGAAAAAAAAAAACACCAGCAAAGAATATAACAATACATTCTAAACACGCATTAGTTTAAGAAGCGCAGACAGTTTGTTGTATTTGATTTAAAACAAATGCCTTAAAGAATAGTACAATTTTCGTTGTTTGTTGTTTGTCTTTCGGCTTTTAGGGGTCGCCACAGCAGAACTCCGGTCCGCTAATAATTGGCGGTTGTTTTTTTATGGTGTCGAGTTGCCAGCCCGATGTTTAACGTTCAGCGTTCAACAAAGGCACGCCCATTCAACGCATGTCTTTCGAAAATCCACTCGACCGCGGGGAGGACATGCAGACTTAACACTGAAGGCACTCCCAACCCAAGCCGAGAATCGAACGGGAGAACCTCTTGCTGTGAGGCAACAACCCTACCGCTGCACAATGAACATACAAAAAAACTTACAAAATACAATGTAATCTGCTCTTAATACTATTGGTATTGCTAAAAGGTATTCACTGAGAATGCAAACAATGGTGTGCCACTGATATGAGAAGCAGACATGGAAACAACTAACCTCAGATACTCAAGAGTGAAAGTAAACTCAGGGAACCAACAGTAAAGCAAAAAAAGGGGAACAAATAGATGAGTAATTGAAGGGATAATAAGTTTGGAGTCAGGCGTAGGTTGCCAATAACAGTGGTAAGCTGGTATTGCTAATGTCATCTGACAGCATGACTAAAACTTATGACCATATAGTACTTGTTGACATCTCATATGTGGAAACCTTAATAGATGGGACCAGATGACATCCCAGGCTGTCTTCTAAACAGGTTAAAACATGAACTAGCATCACCACTAAGTACACTTATCAATCATAGCCTAACCACAGGGCTTGTTGTTGGAGAAGAGCTTCAGTTATTTCCCTCCACAAAGGTGGCCTAGCAAATGACCCAGGGAATTATAGACCCATAAGCCTACCAGCATCATCTGTAAGGCCATGGAATGTATCATTATGGACCTCATAAATCAAGACATAGGTAACCTCCAAACCCTGGACCCTACCCAATTCGGCTTCATGAAGGGCAGATCCTGCCTGTTAAATCTGGTGGATTTCTCTGAAAGTATGGCCAAGGCCATTGATGGGGGCAAATCTGTGCACACAGCATACCTTGACTTGGCAAAGGCTTTCAGCACAATCCCCCATTCAGGCATTATCGATAAACTAATCAAAGTGAATGTAAACCCCTTTATTGTAAGATAAGTTGCCAACTGGCTCACAAACCTGGCACACACTATCAAAGTGGGTGACTCCACATCAACCAGCAGACCTGGTACCACTGGTGTGCCACAAGGGGCAGTGCTGGGCCCCCTACTGTTTGTTATATACTTCTCAGAAGTTCTTTTCAAAACTAAACAGTTGTGGCTGACCAGGTTTGCAGATGACTGCAAACTAGGTGCAATCATTGAATCTCCAAATGATGTCAGTATACTGCAGAATGGTCTCACACAGACCAATGACTGGTGTATTAGTCACAGTCTCAAACTGAATGCAGAGAAATTTTTCTTCATTCCCTTTGGCACAAACAATGTCCCTTCATGCTATCAAATCAATTACAATACCCTAAGTACCCATGACGTTGTAAGGGACCTGGGATCACTGGTTAACCATGACCTTAACTTCAACCACTACATGTCTACCATTGTATGGAAAGCTTTCCACGTAGCTTACTTGATTAGTAAAGGCATCATCTCGAGAGCAAAAGAAGTTATAACCCCCCATACTCAGCACTTATCCATCCCATAATTGAGTATAACGCCCCATTCAGTATGTACCGTACTAAGCATCTACAGCAATTAGAGAGACCTCAGATGTTTCTAAAAAAGAAGATCAAAGGCATCCAGCATGTGCCTTACACAGACTGACTAAAATCCCTGTCACTATACTCCGTATCATATAGACTTCTTAGGGGAGACTTATGCTCAACCTACAGAGCAACCCAAGACTCAAACCTAATGAACTTACTGCATATCCATAAATCAAATGGGTCTAGGGCTACCCATTCCAGGGACTTAAATATGGCCTATGATTTAAATCTGTCCCTCCAGCATGTCCTATTTATCTCCCAGCGACTGCCACGTCTTTGGAACAGGCTACCAATTCATGTGAAACAGAGCAAATCTATGACACTGTTCAAGACAAAACTGGATGAGCGGATGGGGCAACATAAAATTTTACCAGGGATAGTGCCCACACGCTCCTGGACATGGGCATTCTTCATTAAATGCAATCTTGGGTATTGGCTAGTACTTCTGCAGTATTATATTGGGTTGAAACAGCTAGGCTTAAAATGACCTCATGGTTAATAGTCTAGTAATCTCCTATGATTCTATGATAACTATGGCAGAGGCCTGAAGTGGCCACAGGAGTTTTGCAGGCTCTAGAAAGTCAGGTGCAGGAATAAAACCTGTCCATACCAAAGCTCTTAACTATGCCAAGGATGCATCCAGAAACAGTTCAACAAGTTGAATAATTTTTCCTAAACATTTTAAACAGGGGAGCAATCCTAAAATTTATATTCATTATCAGGGTTATCCTGCCCACATGCCTGACATATTATGTTTTGCACCAGCTCCCTTTTTTTTTTTTTTTTTTTTTTTTGAGGCTGATAGAAGAAGATTATATAAATTATCTGACAATTGGCTTAGAGGATTAAGGTGCTGTTGAGACATTCTCTGTGATCCAACTGTGCAAGGTTTGATTCTCTCAGCTTCCATTGACTACTTGTATGACTCTAAGCAAGTGAGTTAACCAAACATCGCCCGTGGGCTTAGTGCAAAAAAGGCCCATGGAGATCATTGCTCTGCACTGGAAACAAATGCAAATAAATAAAAAATAATTGGAGACTTTATAGCAACACTTCAGTAATAAGGAAGGTAATTGGCTTAAGCAGAGTACAGAGAAGGGGGATGCTGGGTAAGTAATATGACCTGCAAAGGGTGATCTGTATGTTATTCTAAGATTTCCAAAATTGAGTTCTGTGTAATACCCAGTGATCCTGTAGCTCCTTAAAAATGGCTATTGTGTGAGTACCATCTATATTCGCAGTAAGTCTGAGAACCATTTAATGCCCTTTCACTTCCCATGACCTCTCAGTGAAAGAGGAGCCATCTACTTTAAAAAAAGGATTATTTTAGAGGGCTATTGATCCCCAGGTGGCAAGCCAGATTAGGTGTTTAGCCAGTTTCTTAAGAGTCATATGCACGTGAGCTACTGAATGCCATGCTTTAAGATGCCTAGCAAGAGTTTTAGTGTACCAGCTTAAACCCATGGTGAGATGAAGTTGAGTATATTGGCTTTTGTCAAGGGCATAGAATTGTGGTTCATCATGAATAAGTGTGACAAAAGAAAATATTTCTCATGAGCACCCTAGTTAGCAAAGTGGGGGAGTGCTGTGTGGCAGCAGTTGCTCTTATCCTAACCCCACCCCAAAGAAATGCATTGACTAGTCTCACTAGTCACTTGATATAGGAACATGTCAAAACGTATAAAGAATTAACGTGGAGGCCATCATCTTAATTGCTGCAATCGCCCCTAATAAATAGAGATGATGCCATGAGCTGACCCACACAAATAACTTATCCCAGAGATGATGCCATGAGCTGACCAACACAAATAACTTATCCCAGAGATGATGCCATGAGCTGACCCACACAAATAACTTATCCCAGAGATGATGCCATGAGCTGACCCACACAAATAACTTATCCCAGAGATGATGCCATGAGCTGACCCACACAAATAACTTATCCCAGAGATGATGCCATGAGCTGACCCACACAAATAACTTATCCCAGAGATGATGCCATGAGCTGACCCACACAAATAACTTATCCCAGAGATGATGCCATGTGCTGACCCACACAAATAACTTATCCCAGAGATGATACCATGAGCTGACCCACACAAATAACTTATCCCAGAGATGATGCCATGAGCTGACCCACACAAATAACTTATCCCAGAGATGACGCCATGAGCTGACCCACACAAATAACGTATCCCAGAGATGATGCCATGAGCTGACCCACACAAATAACTTATCCCAGAGATGATGCCATGAGCTGACCCACACAAATAACGTATCCCAGAGATGATGCCATGAGCTGACCCGCACAAATAACTTATCCCAGAGATGATGCCATGAGCTGACCCACACAAATAACTTATCCCAGAGATGATGCCATGAGCTGACCCACACAAATAACTTATCCCAGAGATGATGCCATGAGCTGACCCACACAAATAACTTATCCCAGAGATGATGCCATGAGCTGACCCACACAAATAACTTATCCCAGAGATGATGCCATGAGCTGTCCCACACAAATAGCGTATCCCAGAGATGATGCCATGAGCTGACCCACACAAATAACTTATCCCAGAGATGATGCCATGAGCTGACCCGCACAAATAACTTATCCCAGAGATGATGCCATGAGCTGACCCACACAAATAACTTATCCCAGAGATGATGCCTTGAGCTGACCCACACAAATAACTTATCCCAGAGATGATGCCATGAGCTAACCCACACAAATAACTTATCCCAGAGATGATGCCATGAGCTGACCCACACAAATAACTTATCCCAGATTTCTGCAAGATTAATCCTAATGATCTATTGTACCTCTAAATGGAGTTTAAATATCTAAATATTGGGGGGGGGGGGCAAAAGCCCAGACCATTTGCATGTGAAATTAGTACTTTTATCCTTAAGGATTTAGCTGATGAGTTTCCGTGGAAAATGTAATTCTTGGTGGCATTGACTTTCAACCCTGGCAATGCTCCAAATGTATCTAGTGGAGTGCGAATTTGTGTACTATCATTCAATGGATCGGCAACGAGACAAAGCAGTCATCCAAAGACATCAGAGCTGAAGTTGTAATGCTACAAAGAGACCAACCTGTTAGGTTAGGGGGCATTCAGCAACCTGGTGAGTGTTGGAGATAAGGGGCACCCAACGTGGTATCCTGTTTTGAGATTGAAGGGGAGAGCATTTATAATCACTGAGCATGTAGGTCCATGGAGCCAGATACATTGCATGGACAGAGAACACAAACTTATCCGGAAAGCCTATCTTGCACATAACTAGCCAAATATATAAACACTTAATGGAATCAAAGGTTTTCACAAAATCAGCTGGTAAAACTGAAAGATCTTTCAAGTAGAAAATACTGTTCTGAAGAAAGTAAGTCCATGCTAGTTTATAAGAAAAGAGTTCTAGGAAAAATCAACCCAGTTAGTAACAGACCCCTAGGAAGGTTTAACTGTGTCCATTGCACACAATATAAAAACATTCTAATAAATAGTAGTGTTGTTATTAGAAATAAAGAATATTTTGTCAAAGGTCATTAGTGATGAGAATCACAAAATGTGGTGTATGCAGCTTTTGTGTTCTACGTGTCCTGCTCTTTACATCGGGAAAACCCAGAGGATGATTAAGAATCGAATTTATGAACACATGCAAGACATACAAAAATCGAAAACCACACATGCCCTTTTCAGACACATACTAGAAAATAAAGACCACAATGTTGCTTTTGTAGTTATGGGGTGACTAACAAAAGAAAAAAGGGGTTTTGTTATTGAAGAACATCTTAGTAAACGTAAATTAAAATGGCAGATTTGAATGATTCAATGGCTATTAGTTCTGTTTTAAAGTTGAAATACTATGATGCTACCTAGTTTATTGTTGTTTTCATTTTCATCTTTGTGTTTGTTTTCACTTTGTAATCAGTTGTAATTAGTAGGTTGGGTTTAACATTGTATCATGTGATTTTATTCATATATAAAAGAAGTGCCATTAATAACAGATTCAGTTCTGAGGAAGTTCCATGTGACGTAAGGAACAAAAGCGCTAAACTTGCTCTAATAAATTTTGAGTTTGGAATACTGTTGCCTCCTCTTGGTACCACATAATTTATCAGTTTGTTTTCTTTTTCAAAATCAACAAACATAGCTAAGACAGTTTTTGGCACATTTATAATCCTCTGAAAATACAGCAGGAGAGTGCAAAGGTGATCTGCGCTAATCCTTACATTAACGAACTCAGCCTGCTTGTCGAATGCAATAATTAGCAGAATTGCTTCCAGCCTTAATGTTAAAAGCTTAGTGTAGAACAAAGCGGTGAGCTTTACATCTGCACTGAGGAGAGAGGCAGAGAGACGGGTCTATAATTGCTGCACAGTGTGTTATCCTTCCTAGGCTTGGGGATAAGAGTTATTGTTGAAAGGGTGGAAACGGGATTTATGGAATGATTTAACTGAAATGAATGAAATAGGGTGGTCAGAGAGGTGTCACTAGAAATTGTAGTGAATAAAAATGTTCCATGTTGAGACCGTCAGGCCCTGGTGCCTTATGCCAGGGCTTTCCAAACTTCTTGGTGGATAATTGGTTGAATAAGAAATTCCTGTGTTGGGGAGACAAGGTAGACAAAATTATACACTTATTAAATGTATCAAACTGTTTGAATAAAGATCCTAGATGTAGACAAAATTATACACTTATTAAATGTATCAAACTGTTTGAATAAAGATCCTAGATTCCCACCACCATCATTGTTAAATATCTTTCTGTAACTCTCGTAAACAGTGGTATTGATTCCTTCTGGATTAGAATCTAAAGTTCCATTGATAGAGGTTCTAATCCCATGGATGACAGGTTGAGCTTTTCTCTGAGAGCTAAGAATTTAGCAGGTTTATTGTCAACAGCCCAGGCCTTCTATGCTGCTTGTGCAAAATAAAGTCAGGCGGCTTGACCAGTAGAACATTTAAATATTGACGTATCTTCTTATATGCTAATAAATGAGATTGGGTTCTAAAGTGAGTGCTGACACACTTAGCCCAGAGCTCATTAACTCCACCTTTTTTGCATACTTCCATTCACACCCATACCTCCTTATGGTCTCCAGAATGTTTTGGGTCTTGCTTCTTTAACTAAGTGACTTCCCAGCTAATAATAGGCAGTATTAGAAAGGGAAAGGCATTATTAACAAAATGATACTAAGACTGTTAATCTAGGATGACCTGCAGAAGGAGAATTAATCTTAGTTTGCCACTTATTATTCATAGTTTCATATTCATGTTCATATTTTCATAACTGAGACACTTACATTTTATTGAGGTTTATAGTGGGAGACAGGATAATTCACTAAAAATGCTGGTTTAGATCACACTATTCTGGAAATATTGCTACTCGTTTGCTAGCAATTAATAAAATAGGCAGTATTTCCATATGTACTTAATACTTCAAACACCAAGTGACTTACGGACTGTTGGATGACATTAGGTGAAGCCTTAGATTTTGATGAATATAACTGTTTTTAAGATTTGGACTGTAAATTGCACATTTATTTACCAGGAAGTCGAACTAGGACAGAGCCCATTTTCAGCGGAGGCATTGGAACAAATGTTCCAGAAACATGGTTTTGGAATGTGGGAGGAAAACAGAGAAAACCCATGTGAAAGCAGGGATGATATGCAGAGTCCACACAGAAAGCAGCCCAGCTGAGAATCAAACCAGAAAACCGCTTGTTGTTAGGTGACAATACTAACCACAACACCACTGTGCCACCCACATACCTTGAAAGATATCTAGTATTGCTTATACTGCTAATCATACAATTAAACAAATGCTTATTTCTGTAAATATGTCAATAAATATGCACTTACAAAGGAATTTATTGTTGTTAAGTGAAAGCTTATATCTGGTTAATAAAAATGTTCTAACAATATATGTCTAGGGTGTATAGTTTTCAAGGTATGAAAACTTGTTTGTCAAAGTTTAGAAAAAATATACATTGGTTTTGTGTAGATTATATTACAGTATTTATGGATATGACTATTACTACTGCAAAGAACACTTCTTACTGATAGCATTGCTATTTGTCCAGTTTTAATAACTTGTATTGTTCACAAAATATTTACATTTGTTAATCTTATGCTTTTTTTAGTTTATTTTTCAGAAAATGCTCTGGAATGCAAGATATGCACAGGCTGCTAGCAGTGTGACATTCCACACCAGATAGGTGTCCATGAGTTAACCTGATTATCCTGCATGGTACTCCCGCTACTTCGAGTACTAAAGAAGGATTTTTAGCCCCTGAGCAAAGAAGTTTAAGCTCCAGCTTAAAATATTCCTACCATACTGATATAAGCATACTAGAGTGAGGATTTATATGTAAAAGGTATTGAACACCCTGACTTAAAAACTGCATAAGATTTTCATCTATAAAGACTGGAGAATCCATCTTCCATGACTTGTGCTCCTTGGGCAGTGGTCCAAGAGAGATATGGAGAGATACAGCTTCATAATCTGCATTTGGGGCAGGCAAAATAAAGGTACCTTTTACAGAGGGGCTTGGGGAAATAGAAATAAAAAAATGCATTCTGCTACCTGCAGAACCCTGAGAAGAGTTGTAGGTGTATACCATCTCTGAGGGGTTCCTTAGTATCCATATATCTAGCAGTGCCAAGTGCATACAGTCTTGTCAAATAATGTTTTGTGCTTTTATATGGGCCTTGCTACTACTTCATACAGTGAGTCTAGGGTTACAATAAAATCTGCTGCCAAAATTACTTTCTGTAAATCTGCCCCCAGGATGTCTATTCTGCTGAATAAGTCAGCAAAAAAGGTTGGAGCATCTGAATTAGGAACCCAGATTCCATATTCCCATAGGTGTGAAAAATAAGCCCACCACTTATCTCCTATGTTGGTCTGCCAGCCTGCATGTTAACATCCAGTTAAGTGTTAGTTTGAATCCCAGAAAAAAAAAAACACTGGATTTGGTGTTGAGGCTGTAAATGCAACTGCCCTTCAACCAGAAGGGTGATAAAACTGTAGCATGCCACTTTGCTTTCTTACATTCCTGACCAAAATATATATCACAGTTCTTTACCTTAAGCAACTCTCTGATATGCATTTCTATGGTGAGGAGAGTCCGCTAACATTAAGAGAAACCAGTGAAAGCATTACTGTAAAGAAAAATGTTCCCATCTCCAAATAAAATAAAAAGACATAATATATCTAATTTTATATATATATATATATATCTTTTTTTATATATCTAAAGGGAAAAGTAAAGAATAGGGCATGGAAAAGGCTGTTTACTATCTTACTGCAGATGGCAGAGATGCAAGAGGAAAGTGCTGCATACAAATCTTCCTCTCTAGTTTTTCTATAAATAAAGGCAAGAACAGGGAATGCTGCTATGAAAATGGCTCGTGCCTTCTCTGTTATAAGAGTCTTGCACAATCACAAGGTTTGAGCTAGCACGTTAAGAATTATGGAGTATTAAATCAGCTCTTAGCAAACCTAGGGCAGATTTCAAACATAACAGTCCAATAAGGTGTCATACTTTGCACATCCCCTAGCATAGACAGCTTAAGTTAATGCCTTAGTTTTTGTCCCATGCCATTCAGCTTAGTAAGTTGTTTTTTGGCCCTGGCATTTCTATCAGAGATAAACGTAGTCGTATAGTATGTGAAGTCACCTTAGAAATCTGAGTGACCTGAGACTTTTTTTGAGTTGGGTCAGTATTTTCTCACTGGGCAATAGTATTGAAATCCATCAGCTCATGAAACAGTTATTTACCAGATGACCTCCATGGGCAAATAGGGTTTAACAGATTACTTCCATGGGTGAGTGGGTTTAATGTATGACTTCCATGGGTGAATGGGGTTTAACAGATGACTTCTGTGGGTGAATGGGTTTAATGTATGACTTCCATGGGTGAATGGGGTTTAACGTATGACTTCCATGGGTGAGTGGGTTTAATGTATGACTTCCACAGGTGAGGGGGTTTAACAGATGACTTCCATTGGTGAGTGGGGCTGCTTAAGCTTCCATGGTTTGTAGATGTTGTGCCTACAATAGACTCCATTAGCCTAGCATCTTCTTCTTCTTTCGGCTTTTCCCAGTTAGGGGTCGCCACAGCGGATCACCTGTCCGCTCATGATTGGCAGTGGAGTTTTACAGTGTCGAGTACCCAGCCTTCCACAGAAGGCACACACACACACACACACACACACACACACACACACACACACACACACACACACACACACACACACTCACACCTAGGGCCAATTTAGAGTGTCCAATCCACCTACTGCATGTCTTTGGGATGTGGGAGTAAACCGGAGCACCCGGAGGAAACCCACGTGACCACAGGGCAGACATGCAGACTCCACACAGAAGGCAGCCCAGCTGAGAATTGAACCAGAGGACCTCTTGCTGTGAAGTGACAATGCTAACCACTGCACCACCATGGCCACCAGCAGAAAATTTCCACCGTCCAGTACACCACTTGACATTTTCCAGAGGGAATAAGGGCAATTAAGATGGTTACTGCTGGTTACCAGTGTTAGAAGGCCTTCATTGCAAACAACTTCCTTGACCAAACAAGTTAGCAGGAAAACCAGTGCAGAGTCTGGAGAAGTACATGTTTTCAATTGATCACCACGCTTAATATACAATATTGCTGGATACTTGAAATGGGGTGGCATGCCATTCTCACAGTATATTCACCACACTGATTTGAAGGCATTTCTGGTGTCTCAGTCTTCCTGGAAAAGTCTTGAATAGAGTTATTTGCTAATAAGAAATGGCTGCCCTTCTTTTTAGAAGATACAATATATTTGTCCCCTTCATGAAAAAGCTTAAAGATATTTTGTTTAGGAGGCATGTCTGGAGTATTTTTTGATCATGGATTAGGAGGCATGTCTGGAGTATTTTTTGATCATGGATTAGGAGGCATGTCTGGAGTATTTTTTGATCATGGATTAGGAGGCATGTCTGGAGTATTTTTTGATCATGGATTAGGAGGCATGTCTGGAGTATTTTTTGATCATGGATTAGGAGGCATGTCTGGAGTATTTTTCGATCATGGAGAGCAGTAAGCATGCTCTATAATGACTAGGGATGCAAGATGGAGATTTAAGGATTCCATAAAATGTTTTTCAAGAAAGTCAATCAGGTTACCTCTTTCTGTTCCTTCCTGTAAGCCAATGAGATGCAAATTATTCCTGCAGCTCCTTTTTTCCAGCAAAATTAGCTTTTCCTGAATGGAATGGAGAGCCAGTGTGTGTGTGTGTGTGTGTGTGTGTGTGTGTGTGTGTGTGTGTGTGTGTGTAGTATCTTCTGACGGATTCACTTCATAACACTGAAAGCTCAAAACACTGAAACTCAAAACACTGAAAATACATATCATACATATACTAAGTTTAAACAACAAAAATCATAGCACTTTCCACCAAGCCCCCCTGCACTCCCCCCCATATGGTGGGCTGCACCCCCCCACACCCCCTGCTACTTATATATATATCATCTCCAAGATTGCAGTTCACTACACTAAGTGCAATCTTGGAGTTGATATATTTAAGTAGCAGGGGGTGTGGGGGGTGCAGCCCCCACATGGGGGGTGCAGGGGAGCTTGCCTCGCTGATTACACTTGGTGGAAAGTGCTATGGTTTATGTTGTTTAAACTCAGTATATGTATGATATGTGGTTTCAGTGTTTTGAGTTTTCAGTGTTTTGAAGTTTCAGTGTTTTGGTCTTCTATATTATGAAGTTTTCTCATTTTCAGTGTTTTGAGTTTTCAGTGTTATGAAGTGAATCCCTTCTAACACACAGTCTTACATCCTCGTGGCTTGCATGCTTAGAGTGGACTCCAGGAATGTTATCTTTGCCATGCAAGTGTCCAGCTGTTTTCAGCCCTTATGTCTGATGTGTGGGAAAGAACATAAGCTATCATTAATGCAGGATAGTCTATCTTGGCAGTTGCATTCAGTTCTACTATCTGGGACCAGTCCAAGTTATGTTTCATGCTGCCATGCTGCAGTATTTTAGCTTCTGCCCCGAGAAGACGAGAAGGATTTGATCCACAAAGCAGAAGTAATTAAAACAGTTTGTAAGCTGTCTGAAATAAAAAAAAAAAAAAAGCTGAATAAGGGTAACGATGTGTCCAAACTGATAAAACAGGATTTTACACCATGATAGCTAGCTCCGTTCCCCCCAACCCTACACACACACACACACACACACACACACACACACACACACACACGCACACATCTATATGCATATAAGTACATCTATATGCGCGCACACACACACACACACACACACACACACACACACACACACAAGCACAGGCACATACATACACACAGACACACGCACACACACACACACACACACACATACACACACACACACACACACACACACACACACACACACACACACACACACACACACACACACACACACACACACACACATACACACACACACACACACACACACACACACACACACACACACACACACACACACACACACACACACACACACACAATTGTTGGGAGTTACTATAGATGAAAGCTTAAAATATGAGCATCATATACTTCAATCCATTAAAAAAACACACTAAAACCTTGAGCTGGTCAATATCTCTTAGAATCTGCTTGGAAAACTATAGCTTCATCCTGTCTTTTCCCATCACTTCTTTATGTGACTCCCATTCTTACTAATCTGAACTCTATATTGAGCAGGAAACTATATGCACGCTATAATCATCATCATCATCATCATCCCTCTTGTTTTCCCATTTTTTACATGTAGTTGTGGTGTCATGTCATCTGTTGCCATCTTTCTCGATTCAATGCCATTTTCCTGCCTTCTTTGTCACTCTTGCCTGAGTGTCACAGATCTTCTTTCACTGAATCCATCTACCTCTTTGCCAGATGCCCTGATTTCCTCTTGCATTCTTCCTGTTAGTCCTAAATCTTCTACACCAGACTGTCTTCTACTTTTCTGCACATGTACCCGAACCACCATAATCTGCTCTATTTGATCTTTTCTACAATCTGAGCTACTTTGGCTTCTGCTCTTACGTCCTAATTTCTTTGTCTATCCCACACTGTGCATCCTACCGCTCTTCTCAGGCACTTCATATCCATCGCCTCTGGCTTCCTCAACTGCTCTGCCTTTAATGACCAGATCTCTGTACCATACAGTAGTACTGGTCTCGCCATTGTTTTGTATACCTTACTTTTCGACTTCTTTGGCTTTCTTCTGCCATACACCACATCTGACTCTCTATACCACTTGGCTGCAGTCCCACTAATGCTAGCTTTAACCTCCACATTTAGACTTCCCTTGTATTCAGCTACCTCTACCAGATACTAGAACCTGTTAACCTGTTCCACTGTCTTCTCTTCTATGTAAATTCTCAGCTTCTGATTTCTACCATTTGCTGCCATTGCAACTGTCTTATCTTTACACAGTATCAGCCCATGTGCCTTCAGTTTTGATTTACATTCCCCTAAACTTTTCTGAAGTTCTCACTCAACGTCTGCCTGTTATACCACATTGGCTGCATATAGCAACTTTGCTGATCTGTTCTCTCTGACCTGCTTGCTAATGTAGTCCATCACCAGTATAATCAGCAGTGGGTTCAGAATTGAACCCTGATGCATACCCACCCACTCCCACTGGGAACCACTCTGTGAGATTGAACACTGTACTTAAGTCATTTGGTCCTTGTACACAGCTTGCACTAAATCTACCAGTATTTCTGGGAATTTGAACCACCACAGGAATTCCCAAATCAGCTTTCATAGGACCTTGTCATATGCCTTCTTCAAGTCTAGGAATGCCTATCTGGATTATTTCTTTGTCTCTTGCTTCTTCTCAACTATCTGCTTCACTTAGGGTTGCCATCTTTCTTTGTGGCTAAAACCAGACTAAGGTCACACCCCTTGCATCACCCATAACTCCACCCATTCCCACCCCCTCTCCCATCCATGCTCCACCCATTTTGTGACATCAGCTGATGGGAACGCCCCCTTCTTCTGTTCCGGATGCCTGCTTTCACACTTAATGGAACATGCACACAGAAAATACAAAAACCCAGTTGCTGCAACTCACAGCTTTAAAATGGCACATACCAACAGAAAATAAAATAAACCCAGGTCCTGCAACTCGCAGACTTGAAGTGGCACATGCACATAGAAAGTACATTAACCCAGATGCTGACTCAATGACTAAAAGTGTTTTCTTCTTACAATGTGATCACAATCAATAGAAAGGAGAGGGCAAAATACCACTGTAACAAGCTTTCAAGAGGATGATTGATTTACTGCGTTCTATGATGTTTTTGCTGACATTGCATTTCTTTCCACAGGGTCTTCATAATTAAATTAATTTAAATCCTGCTGCATATTCAACAAGTGTACCTCAGGCTCTGTATTTACAGTTGATCAAAGTGTATCTTTGACAGATAACACATTTTAAACATTAGCCCCCCCTTCAACAGACAGACAGACACACACACACACACACACACACACACACACACACACACACACACACACACACACACACACACACACACACACACACCTTCCAGTCTACAAAAACGGAGCTTCCTTCCAGCATAATACAAAATGGAGCTTCCTTCCAGCATAATACACACACCACACCTTCCAGTCTACAAAAATGGAGCTTCGTTCCAGCATACTACACACACTACACCTTCTAGTCTACAAAACTGAGCTTCCTTCCAGCATAATACACACCTTCCAGCATAACAGTCTACAAAAATGGAGCTTCCTTCCAGCATAATACAAAATGGTGCTTCCTTTCAGCATAATACAAAACGGAGCTTCGTTCCAGCATAATACAAAATGGAGCTTCCTTCCAGCATAATACAAAACGGAGTTTCCTTCTGCCATAATATAAAACGGAGCTTGCACAACCTTACTGAAAAAAATACAAGCTTCCTTCCAGTCAGCATAATACAAAATGGAGCTTGCACACACACACACACACACACACACACACACACACACACACACACACACACACACACACACGCGCAAGCTACCTTACTGCAGAAAATACAAACAGAGCTTCTAATACCTTGCCTTACTGCAGAAACAGAGCTTTCACCACTTAAAATGAGCAGCTTTCACCACTTAATGAATACAACAAGACCAGCCAGCCATGTTGACTCTGGCAGCAGGTATGCACACTTTTGTGTTTAAATTACATTATTGTGCGTGTAAGTCCTCCATTGGGTCCACCCCTTCCCGTGAAACAAGCAATGAAGAGACAGGATGCATAAGGAAAAGGGATGAGGCATCTGCTGCTCTATTTTTCTATCTGGTCTGGTGTTCAGTGTCATGCATGTCAAAAGACATCTTTGTTTAGTTGTAGATCTGCTAGCAAAGGTAGGAGGATGCTGGTAGAGCATGATTTTGTCCTTCTTCTCTATGCGTACGTAACGTAAAATTAATTCTTTTGCATTGGTAAAAACAAATTTGGCAGTGTGACACAAAATCCAGACTTCACGTGTCCGGTTTTGAATGAAATTGGTAACCAGAGAATTTGTCAGAAAACCGGAGAGTCCTGTCAAAACACGGACAGCTGGCAACCCAAGCTTCACTCCAAACATTGGGTCAGTTGTGCTGCATCTTGATCTGAATCTAAACTGCTCACCTCTCATAGGTTCATAGGTTCATAGGTATGTACTAGGCTATAGGCCCAAGGGCCTACGTAAGCCTAGCCAACAAGGTTCCCTGGCTTACCCCACCCAAGAAAGTTATTTTCCTGTGCCCCTGTCGAGCATAGCCACAGAAGTGATCCTCGGGGTGTATTTCCTATTTCCCATCCACTCATCAAGATTTTCTTGAAGAGTGCTAATGAGGAACTTTGCTTGACATAGATTGGTAGCTTGTTCCAGAGTATGGGACGTCTCTGGGACAGGAATCTATCCCTCCAGCATGTCCTGTTTATTGTGGTGACAAGGTTTAGGCCCCTCGAGTGTGTAGCTTGGAAGGACTGGGATTTCTTTAGGTGTAGCATGTATAATAGCTCTGGGTTTGACATAGCTTTATATGTTAGGCAGAGATCACCTTGGAGTAGACAATATGCTATGGAGTAAAGCTGGAGGTTTTTTGAGATGGTCAGTGTAGGGCATCTGTTTGAGGCCAGTAATCCTTTTCGTGAGGTACTTCTGTGGCCTTTCCAGCTGCTATAGATGTCTTGTGAGGTACATTCCAAAAGGGGCATTGTGCTCTATAATGGGTCTAATGAGTGTCGAGTAGAGGGGAACAATGACCTCATTTTTCCTAGATGATAACACATTTGTGATGAGGTTTGCCACTTAGAAGGATTTCCTGACTACTGTGGCAATGTGATTATCAAAGTAGAGACTATTGTCCACCTGTGCCCAAGGTCTCTTATCACACATTTGGTATTATGTAGACTGCTGCCTATGTGGTAATTCATGGGTACAAAGTTTTTACCAAAGGGTATGACAATGCACTTTTTGGCATTGAGCTTGAGGCCATGGCTCTGACACCAGGCATCTGTCTCAGTGAGGCCCTTCTGTAGGATGTCCAAATCATTTGGGGACTCAACTATGGCTTCTAGTTTGCAGTCATCTGTGAGCTTCATTAGCCAAAGGCCTTCTGTGTTAGCCTGTACTTCAGAGAAGTAGATACCAAACAGGAAATGTCCCAGGACTGAACCCTGTGTTACTCCACTTGTCACTGGTTTGAAGTCAGATTTGGAGGCTGCAACTTTTACAGTGTGGGTTGTGTCAGTGAGCCAGATAACAACCCATCTTGTGACATAGGAATTTATACCTAGTTTAGTGAGTTTAGCTATAATTTCAGAATGGTGGATGGTGTCAAAAGCCTTGGCGAGGTGAAGATAGGCTGTGTGAACCACCTTACCCTCGTCTACAGCTTTGGTGACTGCCTCAAAGAAGTCGACCAGGTTCAGGAGGCACAATCTGTCTTTTACAAACCCAAAATGGGTGGGTTCCAGAGCTTGGAGGTTATTAATGTCTTTGTTTATGAGTTCCATGATGATATGTTCCGTGGCCTTACAGACCAGGCTCATCAGGCTAATAGGGCAATAGTTCCTGGGATCAGTGGTGGATCCCCCTTTGTGGAGTGGGATAACTGTTGCTGTGCACCATTCAGTGGGAAGAAAGCCTGATGTGACACTTTGAACATGGTGCTTAGGTGAGGAGCCAGTTCATTCTGAAATTCATGTAAAATGCAGCCTGGGATGTTGTCCGGTCCCATGGATGCTGTGTTTTTGGATTTAGAGAGTGCAGCTTTTACCTACATAGGTGTGATTAAATGGACTCTGCATTCTTCCTGTATAGATATGGGTCCTTTAGGAGGTGAGAGGGGGGTAAAGTTAACCCTGAACCTATCTGCCAGGATGTTGGCAATATCAGTTGGTTCTGTCATTTTCATGCCATTGTGCTGCAACTCAGAGCAGATCTGGGTGTTGCCATTGAAATTCTTGGCATAGCTATAGAATGCTTTGTGGGTGTCCCTAGAATCAGTGGCGATTTTGATTTTGTACCCAGCTTTGGAGGATCTTATAAGGGATCTCTTCTTATGGAGGCTGACCAGGGAGCTCCTCCACTCATGGGATTTTACTCGCTTTTGCAACAGTTTTTTCCTTCTGTTGTAGAGTTTGTTTATGGCAGGGAACCATCAGACTGACTTCCTTTTTTTGGAGGATAGCGTCTTGGTTCTGCTTGGGGTAGCATGATCCTTGCACTCATGTAAGTGCATATAGAGTGCATTTGTGTGGGATTCAGCAGTCGTAACTGTATTGTCCATTTGCATGGGTGTCATGAAGTTCGCCACTTCTGTCTTAAGAAGCATGAAGTTGGCTTTGGAGGTATTTTTTATAATGGTTTCCTTAATGGGGGGTGGGGATGGGATGTGGATATCTAGGGTAATTAGCTTATGGTCGGATCTGACCAACGAGGAGTTGACTTCAGGTGTGGAACACAAGTCACTCATGTTATTAATGACTATGTCTAGGATATTATTGCCCCGGGGGGGGGGTGTGGATAAGTTGATCCAGGGCATTGGAATTTATGAATTCCAGGAAGCGTTGAGTGAAGGAGTTGGTACATGAGTAGTTTTCCCAGTTAATTGTGGGTTAGTTGAAATCGCCCATTATTAGGGTGTTTGATTGAACCTTAATATTTTCCAGTATATCAAGAAAAGAGGAGTGGGAATCCTGGGGCATGATGGGGGATCTGTAGCAAGCTACAATTTGGATTGCAATTTTTCCCGGAGTTAGTTGCACTTGGATAACCTCGGATGCATTATACTGAGTAACTAGCCTGGAGGTGTGGATATCCTTAATGAATATGGACACACCTCTGCCTTTGGTGTTCCGATCCAGGGTAGGTGGCTGAAAAGTGTGGTATAAGTTATAGCCTGGTAATGCAGGGGTGCTCTCTGGAGCCTTGAACCAGGTCTCAGTCTCTGCACAGATATCGATGGTCTCCATTTTAAGGAGTGCATTTTGAGATTTAGACTTCTAGCATTGAGTAGCATTACCCTCAGTTTTTGCTTGCCTGTTCCTTTTACGGTAGTGAATTTGTCATTTGAACCTTGTCTAAAAAAGGCACTATAGGGGCAGCAAGAGCCTTAGCCAGTATCCGGAATCCCAGTGGTGATAGGTGCAGGCTATCTCCGGCAAAGCATTGTGGTCTGTCGACCATGTTGTCCCAGGCCAACAGATACTTGGTCCCCTTAGAATGACACCAGAAGCTTAGCCAATTGGTGAAGTCAATCATTTTGTACTTGTACTGCGGTACCATTCTGGGCAATGGCAGGATGCTACTCAGGGCTAGGGTCATACATGCCTGGGCTACAAGATCGGAGATCTCTCCCATGTCTCTTTTCATGTAGTCCAGGGAGGTACGTCTCAGGTCATTCACACCAACATGGACAATGACAGAGTCATATTTCCACTTGTTGCGGAGTGACCTGAGTGCGTGGGTTATGTGGTGGATTCTGGCACCCGACAGGCAGCTGACAGTAGCCCTCTCCTTGTTTAGCCTGGTGAGTGGGACCTCAGTGTGCCTGACTATAGAGTCACCTATTACTAGTGTGTAGGGTACACTGTTTTGCCTCATGGGCTGTGGTTGAGTGCCACACTGTCTGTGGATATGCACTACTCTTTATATCTGTTTATCAATCACCCTTTCCAGAATTTTCATGCAGTGTGACAGGAGGTTGATACCTCTGTACTACCCACAGTGTGAATGTCCTCCTTGTTCTTGTACACTGGCACTAGTATGCTTTTTCTACAGTTACCTGGGATATGCCTTTCTCTCCACACTGCTATGAGTGCATCCAGAAGCTATTTCTCTCCTATCTCACCATCAACTTTATCACCTCTGCTGTGACCTCATCTGAACCTGCCGCTTTCCTTGGCTTCATTTTCTTTAGGGCTGTTCTTACTTATTCTAGGTTGGGCTCCTCTTCTTCTCTCATCGTAGGCTGTGTCTGGGCCAGTACAGCTTCTGTGGGGTTTTATTCATTCAGAAGCTGCTAGAAGAACTCCTTCCATCTGCCTTTAAAGTCTCGTGTACTGGTAAGCAGGTTGTCTCTGGCAACCCTTATGAAGGGTGTCTGACTATCCTCTCTGTTTTCTGTCTTTACCTTGCAAACTGATATGGTTTCTTTGTGCCACCTACTGACCCACTTTCTAGAAGCTGGCTGTGTGCCTCTGATGTCCTGTTTGCCATTGCTACTCCTTTCTTAGCCTCTTTGTTAGCTAACCAGTATCCCTTCTAGCCTGGTCCATATTTTCTATCTCCCACTTTTTCCTGCATGCTTTTTTTATGACTTGCTGGACTTCTGCATTCCACCACCAGCTTTCCTTATGTGTCTTATTTCCATGCCTGGCTCGGCCACATATCAGTTCTGTACCCCTCACACATGCTGTTTTGAGGCGCTGCCATTCTTCTTCTTCAGCTCCACCTATTTTCTCTTCTTCTTGAGGTGCTAGAACCCTAAGTAATTCCCTGAACTGTTGTGCTTTCTCTCTAGTCTACTTTCAGATCTTCAGCCTGGTCTCTGTTGGCCTTAGAGCCTTCTCTGAACACTGCTTGCAGCTGATTGTGTCAACCAATAGTTTATACTGTGGGCTGATTGTTTCAATGGGGATGGCTTTGCAATCACTGATTCTACCCCAGTGCCCTTTCCTCACTCAGAGGACACCTACCTGAGTTGCATGTTGACCACCCTTGTATGTGATCTTGTAACTGTCTTTCTTTTTGAACCAATGGTTGACCACCATCAAGCCATTTCCAGACAGCATTCTAAAATGGAATTTCCTTCATTCCTGTTACCCCACCCAAGTGGATCCAGGCAGTCCTCATATCCTGTTCTGTCTGTCCCGATATGTGCATTCAAGTCACCCATTATTATCATCAATTCATGCTGTCCGCTGTCCTGATATCTCTAGTAGGTCCTACACCTGCTGTCTGAATGCACTCTTTTCCGCACTATCACAACCCTGCTGTGGGGCATAGGCTGAGATTATGAATACTGGCCAATCATCAGGCTGAAGTCTGATTGTCATTAGTTTGTCACTAATTCTGGTGACATCCTTCACTATCTTCTAAAGCCTCTCCCTCACCACAATTCCCATACCATTTCTAGCATATCCTATTCCTGAATAGTAGACTTTGGATCCTAAGCCAAGTGGCTTTGCTGCACTGACCTTCCATCTTGCTTCTTGGATACATATGATCATAGGATCATAGGAATTACTAGACTATTGTTCCTGCGGCCCTTACAAGCCTAGCCAAGAATTTAGCCCATGTTCCGATAAGTCAGCACCTGATGCCCCTGTCCAGCAGGGACACAGGTGGAATCCCAGGGGTGTATTTTCTGTTCCCCATCCAGTTATCCAGGTTGTGCTTAAAAAGGTTTAACGAGGTACTCTGCTTGACATGGAGCAGGAGTCTCTTCCACAGAAGGGGGAGTCTCTGGGAAACAAATCTGTCCCACCAACAAGTCCTATTGGTGTCACAGACCAGTTGACGTTATGCATGTGGGTTACTTGAGTGGAGCTTGACTTACAGATATGCAGCAGTCCCATCAGGTTGGGTTCAGAGATTGCTTTGTATGCCCAACAAAGGTCACCTCTGAGGAGTCTGTAGGAGACTGAACAGAGGAACAGGTCCTTTAGACTATCTGTATATAGTAGATGTTTGAGGCCCTGGATTCTCCTGGTGAGGAACCTCTGTGGTCTCTCCAGCTGCTGCATGTGCTTTGTGAGGTACATACTGAAAGGGACATTGTACTCAATAATGGGTCTTTATAAGGGAATAATACACAGATGTTATGACCACCTTATCCCTGGATGAGATACCCTTACTGATAAGGTGAGCCATGTAGAAAGCTTTCCATACAACGGAGGCAATATGGTGGTCAAAAGTCAGTTTGCTATCAACCTGGGTGTGCAAGTCCCTCACGACTGATTGTGTGCTTAGGACATTGTTATTAATGTGATAATTTGTGGGACGTCAATCTTCCCAAAGGGGATGATGATGCATTTTTTTGGCATTCACTTTGAAGCCATGTTTCTGGTACCAGTCATTTGTTTGGGTGAGAACTTCTTGGAGGATGTCCACATCATTAGGGGAATTCATGACAGCACCCAGCTTGCAGTCATCTACAAACCTGGACAGCCATAGCCCACTGGTTTTGGCCTGCACCTCAGAAACGTATATCCCAAGCAATAAAAGCCCCAAGACTGATCCCCGCTCATTACCGGTCGACTGCTTGAAGTGGCTTTCCCTATTTTAACTAACTAGGTGGGTTCTATCAGTGAGCCAGTTTGCTCCCCATCTGGTAACATATGGATTGGTGCCTAGTTGAATATTATTGAAGGCTTTGGCCAGGTGAAGGTAAGCGACGTGCACCATCTTCCCCTCGTCCATGGCTTTGGTGAGTGTCTCAAAGAAGTCGATCAAATTTAACAGGCATGACCCCCCCCCCCCTTGACGAAGCCAAATTGTGTGGGATCGAGTGTTTGGAAGTTGCCAATGTTCTTGTTAATGAGGTCCATAATAATCCACTCCATTGCCTTGCAGATCAGGCTAGTTAGGCTGATGGGTCTATAATTTCCTGGATTGGTGGATGCTCCACCTTTGTGTAAAGGGGTGATAGTGACTGTCCTCCACTCAGCTGGGACAAAGCCTGTACTCAGGCTTTGGTGTAATAGGGTGCTTAATGGTGTTGCATGTTCCTGGCTGAGTTCATGAAGGATGCAGGTTGGGACATTATCGAGTCTCATGGAGGATATATTTTTTGCCTTCGAGAGGACAGTGATCACTTGCTCTCTAGAGATAAGGGGATGAGGGGGAGGTGCTCAGGATGTCCTGATTTACTGATGGGGAGGACAGTGGAGTGAAGTTTTCCCTTAACCTGTCTGCCAGGAGGTTGGCTATATCTACAGCATTTGTGTATGTGGTGTCCTTGACCACCAGTTCTGAGCAAATCTGTGTGCTTCCCTTGAGATTACGGACATATGTGTGAAAGCCTTGTGATTGTCTGTAGTAGATTTGGCCAGTTTGGACTCGAAGTTTGCTTTGGAGCATTTCACTAGTGCTCTTATTTGCTTGTTCAGGCTAAGGAGAGATTGCTTCCAATTAGGCACCTGTTTCTTCTTGGTCCTGGACAGCAATTTTTCCCTTTTATTATAGAGTTTATTTATTGCAGACATCCACCAGACAGGTTTACTCTTCCTTGAGGAGGAGGATTTTATCCTGTCGGGTATTCCTGACTCCATGCAGCTATATAAATGCTCATATAGTACTTTGGTGGAGATTTAGACATTTGTGCCAGTTCCTATGGAGGGGGCTGTGAAGCTGTTTATACCGTCCCTCAGGAGGTTGTAATCAGCTTTGGAGAAGTTTTTTGTTTGACCCTATCGAGGGGGGTCAAGGGAGCTGGAGCCTTCAAAAGTGACTGCTTTGTGGTCGGATCTTATCAGGGAGGATGACACTGTAGGGATGCTGCAGTGGTTGCTCATGTTGGTTAATACCAAGTCCAAGATATTTTCACCTCTTGTGGGCTGTAGACCAGCTGGTTCAAGGCATTTGCATTGATGAAATCAAGGAATGTCTGGGCATTTGTGTTTTGGCATGAGTAGTTCTTCCAGTCATAGGATGTCCAGCCTCCTCCTTACCATCACGTTACCCAGCAAGCTCTATCCTGTCACTGAGCCTATATTGAGTATAGCAATTCTTAATTTATGTTTGACAGGTTGATTTGTTTTATGCCCAGCTTTTGCTCAACTGAGCTATCCCAGGTAACCCAAGCTAGGCAATTGGATAGAGGCCAGCCAGTATTTTATTGCCCCAGGACTGCTAAGGTGATCACACACTCAAAATGGGGTACATACGTAGTTTCCACATCCCTACCATTAGTGTGGGTCCCTGGTGTAGGTTCGAGTAGGCAAGGTCTTCAACCCAGTTATCACTGGAAAATAGCCATGCCCATTTGGTAACATTAGTCAGCACAACTGAGTCATCTTCAGTCATATTTTACAACATCAAGTGGCTACTACTGTCATGGCATTTAGTCTGTGATCCATGTTCTACTATCTTTAGGATACTGCACACCACAGTAGATGTCCAAAGTGGTTGATCTATACAACCCTTCCCCTATAGGGCATCTTCTATGATCTGTGCTGCTCCACAGAGCTCCATACTTTGGTGAGTATGAGATGGAAACATTCAGCATGTTTTGGGGAGATGGTAGGAACCCCAAAAAGACACAGGGAGAAAATGCAAATTGTCATGGGATAGTGGTCAGGATCTAACCTTGTGCCTACTGCATGTGAGGTGAAGACCTTA